>NC_069501.1:213303686-213603686 GCF_027579735.1 Bombina bombina
AATGTAATTCCATTTCCCAGATTTTACAGTAAGCTGGCAACACTCCAGAGTGGTGAATAAGCAAAATTTTATAAATCATAAATATGCTCCCTCTTGTTAGGATTTGAGAATAACATGGACTTTCAAACAAAGTAATGGGTCTCCTAAGTTTGGGATTATCGTGACTGTGATATATGAAGTGAGTAAGTTGATGATATGTGTACCAGTCCTTTGCTACAGGTATATCAGTCTCAGTAAGTTCCTCTCTACTCACTAATCTACCATTATTCAAGATGCTATAGCAAGGAATTAATGCATTGATATGCTTTACGGTTTCGGCTAATGGCAGTCTCATTATGGGAATTTCGGAGTTATATAGGATAGGGGTCAGCGGGTAAGGGTTTGAAGATATACAACTAATACTTTCTGGAACCCAATCCCATATTCTAAATGTTACTTGTATCATCTGTGGTAAGGCCATATGGAATTTCCTGTGTGGTTAACTAATCCAACACATGCCCCCTAGGTTATTACACCCTGCTATTTTTTGTTCCAATATTACCCATTCCTTATTTGCACCGTGTTTGCACCAATCACTCTGTTAAGGAAAGCTGCCTGTCTATAGTATGCTAAATTAGGTACACTGAGTCCCCCATTTTTTCTATTCCTATACTTAGTTGTTTTTTTTAGATTCTAGGCATTCTGTTACGCCATATGTATGTGTTAACAATATTCTGTAGGGTACTGAGATATGTTGGGGGTAGGGGTATAGGTAATGTCTGAAATTTATAAAGTATTTGCAGTAGAATGGTCATCTGAAATACATCCACTCTCCACCGCCATGACACATTTTTATTTTCCTAATTGTTTAAATCTGATTGGATTGTAATTAATTTCAATGGACTGTAAGTCAGAAAGGGAGAGATTTATGCCTAGCAATTCCGACTAAGAAGAATTTATTTTAACATTTGAAAACCTACTATATTCAGCTAATTCTATTTTAAGAGCTTCCAGTGATGCAAGTGGGGATGTGAGTGTCATCAGAACATCGTCAGCATACAAAGCCAGCTTATATGAGGTATGAACAATATCTAATCCTCATATATATATGGGTTGTGTCTAATGGTGGCCACCAGTACCTCCATACGGCTAGTTTCAATTAAGGTGGTAAAGTTAGTAACATAGTAACATAGTAACATAGTAGATAAGGTTGAAAAAAGACTGAAGTCCATCGAGTTCAACCTATACAAATCTAAAATACTTACAAAAAGCTCCAGTTAAGCTTAAATAACCCCATTAAAATGTGACCCATTTAATACTAGTAATCATATCCATGAATTTTGTTTATATACAGAAATTTATCCAGACTATTTTTAAATGTATCTATGGTATTGGCATTCACTACCTCCTTTGGTAATGAGTTCCACAATTTTATTGCTCTTACAGTGAAAAAACGTTTCCGTTGCAGGAGATTAAATCTCCTTTCCTCCAACCTTAAATTATGACCTCTTGTCAGAACCAATTTTCTTGGAATAAAAAGAGCTTCTGCCATCTCTGTATATGGGCCTTGAATATATTTATATAAAGTAATCATGTCACCTCTCAAGCGCCTTTTTTCTAAAGAGAACAGACCCAGTTTGGCTAGCCTCTCCTCATAGGTTAATTTCTCCAATCCCCTTATTAGCTTTGTGGCCCTTCTCTGAACTTTTTCTAGTTCTGCAATATCTTTTTTAGCAATCGGTCCCCAGAACTGCACTCCAAACTCAAGGTGAGGTCTTACCAGGGCTTTATATAATGACAGAATTATGCTTTCCTCCCTTGAATCAATGCCTCTTTTAATACATGCTAGTATCTTATTAGCCTTTGAAGCCGCTGCCCTGCATTGTGCACTCATCTTTAGCTTGTTATCTATTACTACTCCCAAATCCCTTTCCTCCTGTGTTTGGCTAAGTCTTGTCCCTTTAGTAGAGATAAAGGTTTTTATCACCAGTTTCCACAATTTACCACCTCAATGCAAACAAGCCCATAGTAAGTACGAACAACAAATGTGAAAGGGGGCAACCCTGACAAGTGTCATTGTAAATCATAAAGTGTTTTGAAAAGGAGTAATTGAACCTAATCTTAGCCTTGAGCAGGTTATATAATGCCAAAATTTTGTTGATATTATTCCCAAAATCAAAACGCTCCAAGGTACCTCGTAGAAATGCCCAGTTTAGTCTATCAAATGCCTTCTCGGCATCCATTGCTTTGAAAATTGAGGAGACTTTTTGTGTTTGTGCATATTCCAATAAGTGCAATATCTTAATTGTGTTGTCCCTCACTTCTCTATGTGGGGTAAGAATTTTGTTGATCCTTAAAGTTATAATTTTTGCAAAAAAAGTTTACATCAACATTCAGAAGTGAAATAGGTTAGTTGGAGTATCAGGGATCTCACCCGACTTTGGAAGCACCGTAACGCACACCTTCAGCATTTTAGGAGGGAACGGACTGTCTCTATTCACTTTATTAAAAAAGGTATGTAGATGGGGGCTTAGGACTGTGGCAAATTTTTTATAGTATTGAGTAGAGAAACCATAAGGGCCTGGACTTTTACCTAAGTTTAAAGGGACAGTCAACACCAGAATTGTTGTTGTTTAAAAAGAAAGATAATCCCTTTATTACCCATTCCCCAGTTTTGCATAACTAACAATGCTATAGAAATAAACTTTTTACCTCTGTGATTACCTTGTATTTATGCCTCTGCAAACTGCCCCCTTATTTAAGTTTTTTTGACAGACTTGCATTTTAGCCAATTAGTGCTATCTCCAGGGTAACTTCACGTGCATGAGCTCAATGTTATCTATATAAAACACATGAACTAATGCCATCTAGTGGTCAAAATGCATTCAGATTAGAGGCAGTCTTCAAGGTCTAAGAAATTAGCATATGAACCTCTTAAAGGGACAGTCTAGGCCAAAATAAACTTTCATGATTCAGATAGAGCATGTCATTTTAAACAATTTTCCAATTTACTTTTATCACCCATTTTGCTTTGTTCTCTTGGTATTCTTAGTTGAAAGCTTAACCTAGGAGGTTCATATGCTAATTTCTTAGACCTTGAAGCCCACCTCTTTCAGATTGCATTTTAACAGTTTTTCACCACTAGAGGGTGTTAGTGCACGTATTTCATATAGATAACACTGTGCTCGTGCACGTGAAGTAATCTGGGAGCAGGCACTGATTGGCTAGACTGCAAGTCTGTCAAAAGAACTGAAAAAAGGGGCAGTTTGCAGAGGCTTAGATACAGGATAATCACAGAGATTAAAAGTATATTATAATAACTGTGTTGGTTATGCAAAACTGGAAAATGGGTAATAAAGGGATTATCTATCTTTTAAAACAATAAAAATTCTGGTGTAGACTGTCCCTTTAAGTTTAGCTTTCAACTAAGAATACCAAGAGAACAAAGCAAAATTGGTGATAAAAGTAAATTGGACAGTTGTTTATAATTACATTCCCTATTTAAATAATGAAAGTTTTATTTGGACTTGACTGTCCCTTTAAGTCATGAATTGCTAATGAAACCTCCTTCATTGAGATTGAAGACTCCAAGTCAGCTATCTGCGCGGGAAGGGGGATTTTGCTAAGATAGTTTTGTATGTCGGTGTATGGTGGGGAAGGTGCCTCAGCTTGTGCAATATTATAGTTGGGCATATTAGTTTTCAAATTGGGAGAGTATGTCAGTGGTTGTGGACAGTTTCGTGTTCTTGGAGGTTTTTATTTTGTGAACAAAAGTTTTGAGTTTTTTTAAGTTTAAGGGCCATTGCCAATAATTTACCTGCCCTATTACCTTCATGAAAAAACATTATCTGACTTTGACTGAGTTTGTTTTATATTCTTGCGACAATAAATCATGTAGATTTGTGAAGATCTTTCATTAAAGATTGGTTATCTTGACTCGCTTTATCATCAAATTCTAACCTGGACAGTTTGGTTGTAAGATCTGTTTATCTCTGTCTATCCTCTTTCTTAAGTTGGGCTTTAGTTTTAATAAATCCACCCCTCATGAAGCACTTATGTGTTTCCCATACTGTGATTGGATTACTATCTAGAAGTGATTTATATGTAAACAATTATTGTAGAGAGGACTGAAATTTTTCAGATCTCTTTTCTCCTAACCGCAAAGAGTCATCTAATTTCAAGACATATGCTAATTTTGAGAAACATTGCAGAGTAGTCCGACCATACAGTACATGAAATCAGTTCATTTTTGATGTAGGAAAGTCCTATTTGGTTAGTGAATAAGTAGTCAAGTCGGCTATAGGTACGTATTGGGGATTTGAAAAAGGTATAGTCCCATTTGTGTGGGTTAGCAAATCTCCAAATGTCATAAAAGTTATAGTCCCTAAGTAACTTCCACATGTGTCTGAGTGTGCGTTTAGAAGTTGAGGGAGTGGGGTTTGAGCTATCCATTTCTGCGTGCAGTGGGATATTAATTTTTAAAATCACCCTCAATAAACACCATGCCCGTGGAGATATCTATAAAACGTCTAAACACATGCCTAAAAAAGGGGAGCTGCTGAACATATGGTGCATATATATTAATTAAAGTCATTGGTTTGCAAAATAGTAGTCCAAAAATGCCCAAGAATCGCCCCTCTGAGTCGGAATGTGTTTTTATATGTTGGAAAGTGATTGATTTATGAATGAGTATGCTCACTCCACATTTTGTAGAGATGAAAGAACTAAGGTAATGTTGGGTATACTGGGGTCCCATATATTTCAGTTTGTGTGAATGTTTAAAATGCATCTCCTGAAGGAACAAAACATCCCCTTTTCTTTTAATAGGAGAATTCAGGCCTTTCACATTTTGGGAAATTAAATGAAGTCATTTTCCGGGGGTGTCCATTATTAAACAATGTAAACGTATTAAGCACAGTGCCTGTCATGTTGCATTCTGATACACCGAGTATGACATCTATTGTAAAGTACAAAACTGTGAAATATAATTGAAGCTGAAGGAAACTAAACTGAATAAACAACAAATATAATAAAAAAACATGAAGTGAAATATTTTCCATCCAAATATGGAAGAGAAACACTGGATCCATATTAAACACGGGTCCACATATAGGGGGGAGTGAACCAGACCCGTAACTGATAACATGCAAAGGAGTAAGACATAACTGTTATTGCCACATTATAACATCAGAATTTTAAAAAACGATTACTTGGCCCCTCTTTATTTTCTTTTTTTTATGTATAACTAGGGAAATAGTATTGTAATCATGAAAGTGATATAGGATTTTAATTACAGACTGTCTTAAACATCTTAATACTTTCTAAACCTGAAGAATAGCTTACAACAAATCAGATACAGTTACTACCCATCTCTGGATGTTCCATACGTAAATCAGCATCTTCCCAAGTGTATATTATATTCCAGAAGTAGGTGGTGGATTGGACATTTTCCGTTGTTTTCTGGAGGAGAATACTTGGGTGGTGATCCCCTGTTGTTGTTGGAAGAAACCTGTTGCCATCTATTGGGTTGTGATCTCTTCTCTCTCCGTGTAGAGAACTGTGGCTGTCTATCTGGTTCTGTTAGGTCTGGAGGATCTAAGTCTAGTGAGTTGCAGAAGGCCGGTATGTCTGCAAGTTTCCTAGATATCAACCACCTGCTACCTTGGAGGACATAAAGGTAAAACTGGAAACCCCACCGGTACAATTTTTTTTTTACTTGGTTAAAGGTGCCATCTCTCTGCGTCTTTGTAACGTTCTTGGGAAAATATCAGCGTAGAACTGCAAAACAGTACCTTGAAAGCGGACTGGCTGATTTTTCCTGGAGCGGGAAAGGATCTCTTCTTTGTCACCAAACCGTTGAAATTTCATGATAAGGTCCCTCAGGGGAGTAGTATCAGGGGGCTTCTTTCTCAGGGCTCTGTGCGCCCTGTCCCAGGGAATATCCACTGGTTGTGTTGTTCCTTTTAGGTGTGTGAACAGTGCAGCAAGGTAGGTTTGAAAATCCTTGTGCAGGGCCGATTCAGGAATCACCCTAATTCTGCAATGTCCTGCTTTGATGCTAAAGAAGACAATAAGGATAATGGCACCTGAGTGGATGGTTCTCCTAAAAGGGCAAGGGGAAGCAAAAAGCATAGCAATCCTCAAAAAAGAGAAGTAAACACTGGCGAAAGTGATCTGAAAAGCGGACAATCCAATCCACAAGGAGTAGCAATAAGGGGGGAAATCGCCCCCTACACCAGGTACTGGAGATCTCCATGCAGTCATCTGATCCTCCCCCCTTCGGAAGGGAGGATTCTAGCTCCTGTCCAAGGACCTCCGGAACCACAAACATACTGCCATAGCAAAATTCGTAATCCCAGCAAACCATGTAAGCTATGCAGGGACAAAACACTTAGTATCAAATAAGACCAACATCGGACGTCCCACCAAGATGAAATAACGTAGGACCAGCCTGATATCTAGGATAGATAACTTGAAGAAACAACCTCGTAACAAGAGGTAAGCAAGCTTAGTAACTAAACAGGACCAGCCTGTTGTCAAGGATACAAAATGTCTGATATAACTTTAAAAGAACAGTGTGAACTAGTACCCAACCAGGACCAGCCTGCTGACCAGGGTACAACCGAACTGTTCAAGGGCTAAATGAAAGTTCTAAACCCTATCAGGGCTAGACTAAATAAACAGACAAACAAGCTCTGAGGCTTAAACATTGGGGACCATTTATCAAGCTCCAGATGTAGCTTGAGGGCCCGTGTTTCTGGCAAGCCTGCAGGCTCACCAGAAATACCAGTTATGTAGCAGCTGTCTAACGACTGCTGCTCCATAACTTGTCTGCCTGCTCTGAGCAGGAGGACAGACATCTCCGCAAATCAACCCGATCGAGAACGATCTGGTTGATTGACACCCCCCTGCTGAAGGCCGATTGGCAGCGAATCTGCAGGGGGCGGCGTTGCACCAGCAGCTCACAAGAGCCGCTGGTGCAATGCTGAATACGGAGAGCGTATTGCTCTCCGCATTCAGCAAGGTCTGTCGGATCAGGTCCGACAGACCTTTGTTAAATAGGCCCCATTGTCTCTTAACATTTTTTTGTGTGACTTCCAACGGAAGCAACAGCTATCGCGCCCATAAAATCGCTAGTATCAAAATCCCAGAGAAGAAAAAAGTTTCCTAAAAGGAAAACGCTACAACAGTCTCGAGCTCCGGAAATAAAAGAAACACATCCTAACCGGATCAAAAGAAAGTACGCAGCACCTGCAGGTGAACGCCAAAAAGGAACGGAAACACTAACAGGGCCAGCCTGTCAGAGACCTGATTCCTCAAGAGCTCAGAACTGAAATTAGATACACAAACAAAAGACCATCAGGAGTAGGATCCACATCCCTCCACTCGTCTAGCGCTGTTCGCCATCTGAATCAGAAGACTGAGGATCTGGTGGCAAGTAAAGACTGAAATCCTCCAAAGCCTTCAATACCTGCCTCAGCAGCACACGCAGGTGCGCCAGTCTGAATCTAAAGGCAAAACTCATCTCCAGTGGGGTATTTGAAGGCCAGCTGTACCCCTGAAGCCTCAGAGGGAACCGTTCCCCCATAGGAAAGACCCGCCTCACCTGGCACCCCCAGGTTAAGAGGACACGGATAAGCTCTTAGCTGGCCCTCAGGAAGATGTAAATGCGCCAACAACAAAAATATGGCCATGCGCAACAGAGCAACAACCTCTGGTGGAAAGAAACCTCCTTCCGGAGAAGGGGTAATGGTATTTGGGACAACTCCCTGTGTAGGAACTGAAGATTCCAGGGAACGCACCGCACGGGACACAGAATTCTCAGAGGCGGACGGCTCAGCGGTCTCTAATCTCTCCCCAGAGTGAGAAGATAGCACTTGATTACGACATACGGAACATAATTGATTGGGCTGGATTAGCTGGGCCTCCATACAATCTAAGCAGGCAACAGAATCTGAATCAGAATCTGCCATAACTTAACCGAACAAATTATGGACAAAAATAACTGGCACCTCACCCCCCCCAATGGCTGGGTTACTCACCACCTCCTATGACCCAGACAAGTAGAGAACAGACCCTCTCCACTAACACTCTGTCAAGAATACAGAAATGGAGAACGAAAACGTGACTACGCTCGGTCACGAGTTGCAACCCACAAGCCAAGAAAAAGCGCACCAGTCCCATCAAGAACTGCGTAGCTCGAAAACCTGTACGTTCCATATGAGCCCCAACATCACTACACATAAGCAGACAGAATCACTTAACAAATATGATTAAAGTCCCCCACTGTTCAATAACCCCCCTCAGGAGATATTAACCCTAGATTCCATAAAGATAAAGGAGTCCCACTAAGACCCTATGTTCTATCAATACATTATATTCTCACAGTGAAAGGAAAATGAAACAATCTTACCGGAATCTATGACAGATAGCCCAGAGGCAGAACTTTTTTTTATTTTCTACGATGAGATTTTTTTAGTGACTCACTGCACACACACATATATATATTTATACACACACATATACATAAACAGTTGTGCTCATAAGTTTACATACCCTGGCAGAATTTATGATTTCTTGGCCATTTTTCAGAGAATATAAATAACACAATTTTTTTTATTTCACTCATGGTTACTGTTTGACTGAAGCCATTTATTATCAATCACCTGTGTTGAAACTACACAAATGACCCTGATCAAAAGTTTACATACCCTGGTGATTTTGACCTGATAACATGCACACAAGTTGACACAAAGGGGTTTAAATGGCTATTAAAGGTAACCATCCTTACCTGTGATCTGTTTTCTTGTAATTAGTGTGTGTGTATAAAAGGTCAATGAGTTTCTGGACTCCTGACAGACCCTTGCATCTTTCATCCAGTGCTGCACTGACGATTCTGAGTCATTGGGAAAGCAAATGAATTGTCAAAGGATCTGCGGGAAAAGGTAGTTGAACTGTATAAAACAGGAAAGGGATATAAAAAGATACATTTTCTGCGATGAGATCGCACATCGCAGTATGTTCTGCCTTGGGAACAGATAGTAGCGTTACCTCTTACATGGACTTGAGTGAAGAAAGCATTTGGCAGCGAAACTTGTCAACACTGATTGATGCTTATGGAGCTGTTGGAGCTTATGGAGCTGTTAAAATGAGTTGGGATAGTTTTGCAGAAAGACTCTCCCTGCATCTCCGGACTCCAACTCTCATCCATGCTCTCACTGAGAGGCTGACAGGACTACTTAAAACTCAAGTCCCATCTCGAAGAGTACTAACCTCCATATGAGACTATTCCATAATCTTCTGACACTTCTCTGACAACCTCCTGTGATGAAAGGCAAAGAATGACTGGGGGATTAGGGAAGTGAGGGAGGTATTTAAGCATTTGGCTGGGGTGTCTTTGCCTCCTCCTGGTGGCCAGGTTCTGTACTTCCCAAAAGTAATGAATGCAGCTGTGGACTCTCCCCGTTTTAAGAAGAAAACATGGGCACTTTCTTTCATCAAACTTTACATTTCACTGATTTTGTTAAAATACTTACCTTTTCTTCATGAAAGCCGCTCCAGTGCTTCCCTCGCCCGTCGCAAGCCTCTTCCTACGTCAGAAAGGATGATCCCGGCTTTCCTCCAATCACGGAGTTGCTTTAGCCAATGATTCCCCCGGGGGGGAAGCCATGATTGGAGGATGCCAGATTCGTCATTGCTGACGTATGAAGAGGCTTGAGATGGGCTGGAGAAGCGCTGACGCGGCTTTCAAGAAGAAAAGGTAAGTATTTTAACAAAACCAGTGTAATGTAAAGTTTGATGAATGAAAGTGCCGCTGTTTTTAATAGGATTATTAAAAACTGGGCACTCATTCCGCAAACTTTACATTCACTTTAATACTATTAATAGCTGCTATTTTTTTGCTATGTTTACACTGTAAAATATAGTTTTACTAATTGAGTAAAATTGAACTATTACCATAATATTTGGAATTTTGACTAAGATGGGCTGTTTTTCCACCCGTAATTTTGCAATGTGCTTTAGAGACTCTCCATTCTTTTTATGTATGTGTTATACACAAGCTGTATCATGTGTTATATATATATATATATACATATATATATATATGTGTGTGTGTGTGTTATATGTATGTGTTACACACAAGCTGTGTGTGTGTTATATGAATCATTGAGTGAATATGCCTCTTTTTTGGCTCTGCCCTTTTGTGGCTCTGCCCTCACCCATGGCCGATATTTTTTTGAGGAAAATGTGGCAACCCTAGTAGTTTGTGGTAGTCTCTAATCACTTCAAAATAGCTCTCTTATTTCCTAATTCATACACATAGTGTTATGGCAAAAACAAACAAACACTGTTAACATGTCAGACATACTACACAATGGGTGCTACCTAATAAAAGCAAAGTAAAGATTCACTACAGTACTATCTAAACCTGACTTTTGAACATCTCTGCTAGTTCTGCACTGTACACTTATGACAAAATACCACAGAGCTTATCTCTCTGCAATTGTAACTGGCAAAGCTTCACAGCACTTCCTGGGATTTTTGAAGTGAAATATCTTACTGAAGATATTAACTACTGGATGCACATGAGGCTAGAAAAATGTGGCTCCTGAAGACATTGTAAGTGTGTCTAAGTCTCTCAGCATGGCACCCACCCACCTGCACAGCCCTGCTCTAATCAGTAAGCACCAGAACCTATATAATATGTACCTGTGTCATGCTTTATATACACGTTCCCCTGATCCCACAGATACATCATGATTCCATCAGTTCCCTCTTTTTCACCATCCATTCCTTGGTATCAAACATACTTTGGCAAAAACAACAAACACTGTAATACAACATAAGCACATGCAGAAGCAGCCACCTCTACATCACCAGTGCAATTTACATGGCAAACTACCTATAAAATAGTTAACAATGTAAGCCCTAAATACTGAGGACTTTACTGATCTCTTCAGACACTTCATTTCACTAGTATATGGTTAAATATAAATGCTGGTGTCTATTATCCCTACTAGGGATATATTTCCAGTGCCACCTATATAACAAGTACCAGTGTCAACCCTATTGTTGGGACATACATTTCAATTTGAATATTCCCCCAATACAGTATTAAATCATGCTAAGAATTAAAAATACAGAAAATGTGGCCACTTTGAGCCTCAATAAACATCCTCTTACCATAAGAACTATGCGACAGGTGACACAACTGGGACATCTGTAAGATCTCTTCTTGATGGATTTTAGCCACGTCTGTTTTTTGTAGCAGTGTTGCGGATCGGTCAGTACCAGCAGGTCACGTAAGCTCTTGCCTCGTTTGAAACCAACCCTTGGTGGTGCATGTTACTGGTATCGTAGTGATGGATCACTTTGGATGACATGCCACTCCTTTTTGGTATTGTCCTTGACTTTTGTTGTCATCAAAAGGTCCTTTTGTGTCACCTGTATGGCATGCTTCTTAGCATCCCTGATGTCATTTTATTCCAGTTGTGTCACCTATCACTCTATGGTTCAAGGCAAAAGCTTTAGACATCCCCATACCAATACAAGATATCCTATCAAACATTACGTTACATGAACAATTCCATATGTAATTCATATGTTGAGCTGCATTTGCGGGTTATTTTATGTGGGCAAGACCTCAGACGATATAAAGAAAAGATTGGTGAATCATTGGAGTGCCATTTGTGCCACCACAGAAAAAGGAGACAGTGACCAACCAGTGGCGAGACACTTTGCTGACAAACGACATACAGTAAAGGACCTTAGGTTTCAGCTGATTGACCATATTCCGCCACTACCATTTTAACACATGAAAACAAGAATATGTAGATATTGAGATTGGCATGATGAACACTATGCTGGCATATGTCATACAATGCATATACCACTTTGCACATGTGATAGTACTAGTGTGAGTGTTAACATTATAAAAAGCATTTCTACATTTTCGCTGTTGGTAACTGACTCTACTCTCTAGGCACATGAGGGCCATGACATCTCTTGTTTCTTGTTTTTTTATGTACTCTGTGGGGTCTGACATCACATGCCGCATTAATGAACAGTGTACTGACATTGGACACATAGCTGCTATTTGTCTCCAACATATGAGTTGCGTGATACATATGGCTCAGTGAACATTACATCTCACATTGCTGTTTTTTTACATATTATCTATTTGAGCCAATTTTGATCTGCAATCATGACCTTAGTCTCTGTGTGGATATTCGTTCTAGAACACATACACTTTACATATCCCTTTTGACATTGAGTTGACATGTTCTATATTATGCCCCACATATCATTATTATTATTATTATCGGTTATTTGTAGAGTGCCAACAGATTCCACAGTGCTATAAACAAAGGGGAATACAACAAAACAATTAAAGGGATCAGATGGGTAGAGGGCCCTGCCAAGAGTTGCACTGTTGTAATCCACTCTTAAGAAGGTGATCTACAAACAGCTGGACTCTTAGGCTTACATGCTAAGGGGGTTCAGGGGATAACAATGGAGGAGTGGAACTGGTATAAAGTAAGGTTAGGTAGTAATAGGTTGTATGCATCCTTGAACAGTAGAGTCTTTAGGGAGCGCTTGAAGCTTTCAAAACTAGGGGAGAGTCTTGTGGGGCGAGGCAGAGAGTTCCACAAGATGGGAGCCAGTCTGGAGAAGTCCTGTAAACGGGAGTGCGATGAGGTAACCAGAGAGTAGGAGGTCATGAGCAGAGCGAAGGGGACGGGAGGGAGAGTATCTGGAGACAAGGTCTGAGATATAGGGGGGAGCAGTGCAGTTGAGGGCTTTGTATGTCAGAGTGAGAATTTTGTGCTTGATCCTAGAGGCAAGAGGAAGCCAGTGAAGGGATTGGCAGAGAGGAACAGCAGATGAAGAGCGACGTGTAAGGAAGATGAGTCTGGCAGAGGCATTCATTATGGATTGTAAGGGAGCTAGGCGGCAGGTGGGGAGACCAGAGAGGACAGAGTTGCAGTAATCAAGGCGGGAAAGAATGAGAGAGTGAATTAAAATCTTAGTTGTATCTTGTGTAAGGAAGTGTCTAATTTTGGAGATGTTTTTAAGGTGGAAGCGGTAGGCTTTAGCCAAGGACTGAATGTGAGGAGTGAAGGAAAGATCTGAGTCAAATGTGACCCCGAGACATCGGGCATGCAGGGTAGGGGTAATGATGGAGTTGTCGACAGCTATAGAGATATTGGGGGTGGAGATTTTGGAAGAAGGGGGGAAAATGAGGAGCTCAGTTTTGGAGAGATTTAGCTTGAGGTAGTGGGAGGACATCCAGGAAGAGATGTGAGAAAGACAGTTAGTGACACGGGTTAGCAAGGAAGGAGATAGGTCTGGTGCAGTAGATTTGGCTGTCGTCGGCATACAAATGATATTGGAAACCATGGGACTTAATTAGGGAGCCTAGTGATGACGTATAGATTGAGAAGAGAAGGGGACCGAGGACAGAGCAGCGTGCATATACTAGTTTTTCGAGAAGCTTTGAAGCAAGAGGGAGGAGGGAAATAGGGCAGTAGTTGGATGGGGAGGTAGGATCAAGGGAAGGTTTTTTGAGGATAGGTGTGACCAGTGCATGTTTCATCGATGAGGGAAATGTACCAGTGCTAAGCGAGAGGTTGAAAATGTGTGTTAGTATAGGGGTAAGGGTAGCAGAGAGGGAGGGGAGTAGCTGTGAGGGGATAGGGTCAAGGGGACAGGTAGTGAGGTGAGAGCGCAGTATAAGTGCCGAAACTTCTTCCTCAGTAACAGGGGAGAATGTACTAAGTTTCAGGTTCTGAGGGTTGTGGTTGAGTGAGAGTGTTTGAGGGGGGGAGAGAATGGAATTATGTTGAGAGCTAATTTCATGTCTGATGGAGTCAATTTTGTTAATGAAGTGACTGGCAAAGTCTTGAGCTGACAGAGAAGTGGTATTAGGAAGTGGGGGAGGGCAGAGGAGAGTATTGAAAGTGAAGAATAGATGTTTTGGATTAGAAGAAAGATTAGAGATAAGAGTAGAGAAGTAGTGTTGCTTGTGGAGATTAAGGGCAGAATAGTAGGAGTTCAAGATGAATTTGTAATGAATAAAATCAGCTGAACTCCGTGATTTTCTCCAATGCCGTTCAGCAGTACGGGAACATCTGCGTAGGTACCGTGTCAGAGGAATAAGCCAGGGCTGGGGATGAGTGTGTGATTTCCGAGCAATGTTAATAGGGGCGAGATTGTCAAGGACGGATATAAGGGTGGAATTATAGTGGCAGATAGATTGTTCAGGGCAGGAAAAGGAGGAGAAGGATGAGAGGAGTGGTTTAAGGGAATTAGCAAGTTGTTGCTGATCTAAAGACATAATGCTTCTGTGAAGTTTGGTGTGAGGAGTAGAAGGAGGGAGAGTTGTAGGAAGGGATGATATGTTGCAAGTAAGGAGATGGTGGTCAGAAAGAGGAAAAGGGGAGTTTGAGAAGTTTGAGAGAGTGCATCGATAGCTAAAGATCAGGTCAAGAGAGTGACCGTCTTTGTGAGTGGGAGAATCAGTCCATTGTGACAGACCGAAAGAGGAAGTGAGTTGCAGAAGTTGTTTAGCAGATGAGGCAGTGGGATTGTTAAGGGGGATGTTGAAGTCGCCAAGAATGAGGGCAGGGGAGTCTGAGGAAAGGAAATAGGGTAGCCAGGCAGCCAAGTGATCTAGAAATTGAGTGGAGGAGCCAGGGGGTCGGTATATGACTGCAACACGTACAGAGAGAGGGGAGAATAAGCGAATCATGTGGGTTTCAAATGAGCGAAAAGTGAGGGAAGAGATAGGATGTATTTGTTGAAAGGTGCAACGAGAGGAAAGTAAAATACCTACACCACCTCCTTGTCTGTTACCAGACCTAGGAGTGTGGCTGAAGTGGAGACACCCATGTGACAGAGCAGTAGTGGATGCTGTGTCTAGGGGAGAGAGCCAGGTTTCTGTTAGGGCCAGAAGGTTGAGGGAGTGGGAGATGAAGAGGTCATGTATAGAAGTGAGTTTGTTGCAAACAGAGCGAGTGTTCTAGAGTGCACAAGTGAAAGGGGTAGTGACTATAGATGCAAGAGGAATGTGAGTAAGGTGTGCAGAGTTTTGTTTTCTGAGTCTATGGGATGGTACACATGGATGTGCACGGCTTGTCAGTGGTTGGGGACCAGGATTAGGGGAGATGTCACCAGCAGTAAGTAGAAGCAAGAGGGAGAGTGACATGAGATGAGATACAGATTTGCAGTAGTGAGACTGCTTTTGAGATGAGCTGCAGGGAGTAGAGAGAGTGTTTAGGAATAGGTAAAGTTCATGAGTAGAAAAGTAAGGTGAGTTTAAGAGAGATGGGCTAATGAACAGTGCAGGTGGAGAGGGAGAAGAAGTAATTGAATAGTGTAGTTTGTTATAGAGACAAAGGGTAGCAAAAAGGAATATGAATATATTGAGCATTTTTACAGAATTGGGAACCAGTTAAAAACATAAGACACAGAATTACTGTAACAATTGCATAAGGGAACAAAAGGTATATGAAACATAATATAACAAAAGTACTGTGTATTCTTTAGGGTTAAGGGAATGGAAGGATGTGCTGATTTGCACTTGTCATTTCAGGAGAGTGAAAGTTGTGTGGGAGACTATCTATAAATGAGGAGATGAGCTTGGGGTGGGTGGGGTGAGGGGTAGGGTGGGAGGGAAGCTGTTTTCCAGAAGGCTACCTGTAGTAAGTTAGAGGGCAGTTGAAGCAGCTGGGTGGAAAAATCTGTGTATTTTCTCTGAGTTTTGGGAGAGAATGTGTTTCAAATCAAGCTGAAGGAGAGAGAGATATTAGGTTAATGATGGTCCAGCCAGAGTGTGTTAAAGGAGTGGGAGGATACATTTAAGCTGAGGGTCAGTCATGCAGAAACAAAATAAAAAATAAAAACATCAACAAAATATTACAGAGATAAGACTGAGGTATACCAGGGGTGAAATAAGACCATTAAACAAATAGACAGATAAATGGGCAAGAGCTGCTTAAACTAACTTAACATAATAGCAGACATAAAGTTGATAAAATATGCAATGAGCTAGAGGTATGCAAATTATGACTAGCACAGCCTGTAATTACAAAGTCATGGTAGTATATACATTTAAAATAAAAACAAAACAAAAGGAATTATCACTAAATATACAAACACATACAATAAAACAACTTGGTAGGTAAAATATAGTGAAGCTGTTTTCCAGAAGGCTACCTGTAGTAAGTTAGAGGGCAGTTGAAGCAGCTGAGTGGAAAAATATCACATATCACATTAGAATCAATAGTACGATCACATATGTAACTTTATTCGTACAGTATACCCATATGATTCATGTGCATAGCACATTCAGATGTTTACTACGGACAATGATTCAGTTACAACACCTCGATCTCCCTTTCCATATTTTATTGCCAACACATAGTTCTTATGGTAAGAGGACGTTTATATAGGCTCATACTTGCTCGAAGTGGCCATTCTTTCGCCCACCTATCTTTATATATCCCTATATGTCCCAGGGTGAATTTCATAAACGTTCTTTAACTATCTTCACATAGGACTACATGCTAGACTCTATGGCGTGTACTTATCAAGCCATTGACTTTCTTGCATTCAACGGCACCAATACACTCGCCTAAGTTCGCCTAACATCGGACCTGAATACGTTCGCCAAAATTATCAAGAAAGCTGTCAAAAAGCCGCACATCAAGTACGGAGCGATGAGCAGCGGACTGTTGTTAACTAACAGTCATCAATCTCGCTGCTCTTTGGCTTATTTGCAGCTTTCTTGGTACCCTTTCACTAAGCACCCACACTATACTATACTGTTTTACCCTCTATACCACCGCTCCCGGAGCCCACCGCACCTAAATAAAGTTATTAACCCTTAAACCGCCGCTCCCGGAGCCCACCGCCAACTACATTATATGTATTAACCCCTAAACCGCCACTCCTGGACCCCACCTAAATAAAGTGTTTAACCCCTAAACCGCCACTTCCGGAGCCCACCGCCACCTACATTATATGTATTAACCCCTAAACCGCCGCTCCCGGACCCCGCCGCACCCAAATAAAGTGTTTAACCCCTAAACCGCCGCTCCCGGACCCTGCCGCCAACTACATTAAATTTATTAACCCCTAATCTGACCCCGCCGCCACCTACATTAAATTTATTAACTCTTAATCTCCCGCCCCCAACGTCGCCGCCACTATATTAAATTTATTAACCCCTAAACCTAAGTCTAACCCTAACCCTAACACCCCCTAACTTAAATATAATTTAAATTAATCTAAATAAATATTCCTATCATGAAATAAATTATACCTATTTAAGAATAAATACCTATAAAATAAACCCTAAGATAGCTACAATATAACTAATAGTTACATTGTAGCTATCTTAGGGTTTATTTTTATTTTACAGGCAACTTTGTATTTATTTTAACTAGGTACAATAGTTATTAAATAGTTATTTAATAACTACCTAGTTAAAATAAATACAAAAGTACCTGTAAAAATAAAACCTAACCTAAGTTACAATTACACCTAGCACTACACTATAATTAAATTAATTCCCTAAATTAAAATAAATTAATTACAATGAAATAAAATTAACTAAAGTACAAACCCCCCCCCACTAAATTACAGAAAATAATAAAATAATTACAAGAATTTTAAACTAATTACACCTAATCTAATCCCCCTAATAAAATAAAAAAGGTCCCCAAAATAATAAAAATCCCTACCCTATACTAAATTGCAAATAGCCCTTAAAAGGGCTTTTTGTGGGCCATTGCCCCAAAGTAATCAGCTCTTTTACCTGTAAAAAAAAAATACAATACCCCCCCAACATTAAAACCCACCACCCACACACCCAACCCTACTCTAAAACCCACCCAATCCCCCCTTAATAAAACCTAACACTACCCCCTTGAAGATCACCCTACCTTGAGACGTCTTCACCCAACCGGACAGAGGTGGTCCTCAAGAGGGTCCAAAGTCTTCATCCTATCCGGGCAGAAGAGAACCTCCAGACGGGCAGAAGTCTTCATCCAGACGGCATCTTCTATCTTCATCCATCCGGAGCGGGTCCATCTTCAAGCCAGCCGACGCGGAGCATCCTTCAGCCAATAGGATTTTTCCTACCTTAATTCCGATTGGCTGATAGAATTCTATCAGCCAATCGGAATTCAAGGGACGCCATCTTGGATGACGTCATTTAAAGGAATATTCATTCGTCGGGTAGTCGTCGGCCTGGAAGGATGCTCCGCGTCGGATATCTTGAAGATGGACCCGCTCTGCTCCGGATGGATGAAGATGTCGCCTGGATGAAGACTCCTGCCCGTCTGGAGGTCCTCTTCTGCCCGGATAGGATGAAGACTTCGGACCCTCTGGGGGACCACTTTTGCCCGGTTGGGTGAAGACGTCTCAAGGTAGGGTGATCTTCAAGGGGGTAGTGTTAGGTTTTATTAAGGGGGGATTGGGTGGGATTTAGAGTAGGGTTGGGTGTGTGGGTGGTGGGTTGTAATGTTGGGGGGTATTGTCTTTTTTTTTTTACAGGTAAAAGAGCTGATTACTTTGGGGCAATGCCCCGCAAAAAGCCCTTTTAAGGGCTATTTGTAATTTAGTATAGGGTAGGGATTTTTATTATTTGGGGGGGGGGGCTTTTTATTTTATTAGGGGGATTAGATTAGGTGTAATTAGTTTAAAATTCTTGTAATTATTTTATTATTTTCTGTAATTTAGTGGGGGGGGGGTTGTACTTTAGTTAATTTTATTTAATTGTAATTATTTTATTTTTTTATTTAGGGAATTAATTTAATTATAGTGTAGTGTTAGGTGTAATTGTAACTTAGGTTAGGGTTTATTTTACAGGTACTTTTGCATTTATTTTAACTAGGTAGTTATTAAATAGTTAATAACTATTTAATAACTATTCTATCTAGTTAAAATAAATACAAACTTGCCTGTAAAATAAAAATAAATCCTAAAATAGCTACAATGTAACTATTTATTTCGTTGCGGCGGGGTCCGGGAGCAGCAGTTTAGGGGTTAAACATTTTATTTAGTTGCGACGGGGTCCGGGAGTGGAGGTTTAGGGGTTAATAAGTATAATGTAGGTGGCGGCGGTGTAGGTGGGCAGATTAGGGGTGTTTAGACTCGGGGTACATGTTAGGGTGTTAGGTGTAGACATTTCCCATAGGAATCAATGGGATATCGGGCAGCAGCGAACATGAGCTTTCGCTGCTGTCAGACTCCCATTGATTCCTATGGCATCCGCCGCCTCCAGGGCGGTGGATTGAAAACCAGGTACGCTGGGCCGGAATAGTGGCGAGCGTACCTGCTAGTTTTTTGATAACTAGCAAAAGTAGTCAGATTGTGCCGAACTTGCGTTCGGAACATCTGTAGTGACATAAACATCGATCTGTGTCGGACTGAGTCCGGCGGATCGTATGTTACGTCACAAAATTCTACTTTTGCCGGTCTGTAGGGTTTGATAACTACGGCGAATCAGGCTCGCCACAAATACGCTGCGGAATTCCAGCTTATTTGCGGTTGACAGCTTGATAAATAGAGGCCTATATCTTGTCTTTTCAACATGTCTGATCATTGCAACCCTTTGGCGTTTTTTTTGCTGGGGGAGGGATCAAGCATTGTTTAAAAGTCTGTTTGTTTTTTGCACTATGGTTGGTCTAATGAAGGGGTGAACACCCGGAAACGTCACTAAGGAATAAAAGTTTGTAACACTTGATAAGACCAGTGAGTGCATTGTCCATTAGCTCTCTATATATATTATGTATAGTAAAACAACTTTACAATATATTTTCATTGTTTATTTTGACCCCTTATTTTCTCTAATTCTCGGGACTGGAAATGCACACTCCAGCCTATGTAAGGCTAACCCTACTACATATCTTTCCCTTATTGGTTTTAACAGATAACAACTGCAAAACAATGCACTATATACTACCAATATGACCGTGACTCGTCTTGTTGCCTAAAGGAGTCAAGCCCGAATTGGCTCCTCCTAACAAGGTAAGTGATAGGTGGAGTTTAGATATTCAAATACAACAGCAGCAAACAAGGTGCTAATTTATTTAAACAAATAGACTCAGCTGATATGTTATTCTATAGCAAGACAACAGAAACACCTTTATTGTCCTTTTAATACCTTGAAAGAGTAGATGACATTAGAAGCTGAAATGACAAATCAGCTACTTAACCATGAGGAGTCACGGTCTGACAGTGACAATGTTTTTTAGTAAAACAGTCAGTAACTTGTCTGATGATGTCCACAAAAAATAATTTTGCTAACAAACGCCTAGATTACGAGTTTTGCGTTATGAGCTGTGCGGTGCTACCATGCAGTTTTTTCTCACCGCTCACTTACCTGCAGGGCTGGTATTACAGGTTTTTACAAACCCGGCGTTAAAAGGCAAGAAGTGAGCGTAGAGCAAAATTGAGCTCCTTACTGCACTCCAATACCAGCTCTGCTTAAGTCAGCGGTGAGCTGGTCGTACGTGCTCGTGCACGATTTCCCCATAGACATCAATGGGGAGAGCCGGCTGAGAAAAAGTTTAACACCAGCAATAAAGCAGCGTAAAACTCAGTAACACAGCCCCATTGATTCCTATGGGGAAACAAATTTTACACCTAACACCCTAACATGAACCCCGAGTCTAAACACCCTTAATCTTACACTTATTAACCCCTAATCTGCCGCCCCGACATCGCAGACACCTACATTATATTTATTAACCTCTAAGCTGCCGCTCCGGACATCGCCGCCACCTACATTATACTTATTAACCCCTAATCTACTACCCCCAACATCGCTGGCACCTACATTATATTTATTAACCCATAATCTCCCGCACCCAATGTCACTGCAACCTACCTACACTTATTAACCCCTAATCTGCCGCCCCGTCGCCGCCACTATATTAAATGTATTAACCCCTAAATCTAAGTCTAACCCTAACACCCCCTAACTTAAATATAATTTAAATAAATCTAAATAAAATTACTATCATTAACTAAATTATTCCTATTTAAAACTAAATACTTATAAAATAAACCCTAAGCTAGCTACAATTTAACTAATAGTTACATTGTATCTAGCTTAGGGTTTATTTTTATTTCACAGGCAAGTTTGTATTTATTTTAACTAGGTAGAATAGTTACTAAATAGTTATTAACTATTTAATAACTACCTAGCTAAAATAAATACAAATTTACCTGTAAAATAAAACCTAACCTATGTTACAATAACATTTAGAAAAGGTTGTAGAGAGTTATGCCCATAAATTCTAGGGCTGAAGGTAGAATATAATCCAATATAGTATAATTGTATTTATACCCACATAATTTCTAAAAATAAATATCTAAAAAATTATTTAAAGTTGTATATAAACACTTAATCACCTAATAAAGTATAGAAAATTATTTTATTTTATATTATAAGTGCATTGAGAAAATATGTATTCCTAAAATCAAATACAGTTTAAAAAACAAATACAGCTTAAAAGATTTCAAGTTGTGACCACAACTATCTAAAAGTATAATATTGGAATATTCCAAATTGTATCCAAGTCTCAAAGAATGTTACTGCAAAGTTGCAACAATTAAGTTGTTTGTTTAGAGTTAGATACTTATTGTATTATTCCAAGGTTTTTAATATTCCAGGGTGTTTAATATATTGAATATCCTTAATAGGTTCAGTGTATGTTCATCTATATGAAGTGTCTTTACACAGAACAGGCTTTTCCAGCCGTTAATAAGCTCTAACAGTCCGTGACAATAGAATAGCCAATCAGCTTGCAAGTATTGAATTCAAATTTCCATCCAGTATATATATAATTATTGTAATCCACAATGCTTTAGTATATGCCTTTAAAGCTTGTTTCAGTAGCGTTAAATATATTGTTCATAAGTATCGCCATTTATAAACTTTTAATAAGCGTTAAGGTTTTTAGTTTGTGCAACTTTCTAAAAGCACAGTTAACGTGTTAGGGGGCTCTTCGGTGTTGGTTCGTTCACCAGTTGCTTTTATCCACTTAGGTGCAATCTGAGGTTTATTGCCGTACTGAGCTTACCCCTTATTCGTAACCGGGTATCTTGGAAAGTGCAAAAGAGTTCCGTAGCCTGTCCTTCAGCTGAATTCGTGTCAGCTTTTTCAAATGTGGTTCCTGCTGTCAGTGCCGATCAGGGGGTCGATCCGATAAAAATCGTCGCCCGCAAAAGTCGGCGACGCCAATATTTGCGCGGGTTTGGTATCCTATATACGGCGTAACCTAGAAGTTACGCGCATATATTTCTGCCGTCGCCCGTAGTTTTTTGGGCCATAGGCAGGTATACCAAACCCGCGCAATTTGGTATCCAATATACAGCGTAAGGACTTACGTGGCGAAAATGGAAAAATCTTACTCCATTTTCACCTCGCCACAAAAAGCAGCCGTAAGAAGCCTTACGCTGACTATTGGAGCCCTGTAACTCCCTAAACTGGCTGCTAAATAAACCTAACACCTAACGCATGCGCAATGTCTATCTCCCTGTCAACCGCGATCTGCTAAATAAAACCTAACACCTAGCGCATGCGCAATGTCTATCTCCCTGTCAACCGCGATCCCCCGCCGCAATCCCTAATAAAGTATTTAACCCCTAAACCGCCGCCATCTACATAAACTAACCCCCTACTGTAAGCCCCTAAAACCGCCACCATCTAACTGATCTATACCCTAATGTGAACCCCTTACACCGCCGCCATCTATATTAAAATTATTAACCTCTAATTTAATCTACCTACCCCGCCGCCAGCTATATTATCTATATTAACCCTAAGTATATTATAGTTAATATAGTTATTACATTATATATATTAACTATATTAACCCTAATTATATTAGGGTTAATATAGTTAATATAGTTACTATAGTATTTATATTAACTATATTAAATCTATCTAACCCTAACACCCCTAACTAAATTCTTATTAAATAAATCTTATTCATATTATAAACTAAAATATTCCTATTTAAATCTAAATACTTACCTATAAAATAAATCCTAAGATAGCTACAATATAATTAATAATTACATTAAAGCTATGTTAGGGTTTATATTTATTTTACAGGTAAATTGTTAATTATTTTAACTAGGTATAATAGCTATTAAATAGTTATTAACTATTTAATAGCTACCTAGTTAAAATAATTACCAAATTACCTGTAAAATAAATCCTAACCTAAGTTACAAATACACCTACACTATCAATAAATTAAATAAACTACAAATATCTATCTAAAAATACAATTAAATAAACTAAACTAAATTACAAAAAAAGCAAAACACTAAATTACAAAAAATAAAAAAAAGATTACAAGATTTTTAAGCTAATTACACCTATTCTAAGCCTCCTAATAAAATAATAAAGCCCCCCAAAATAAAAAAATTCCCTACCCTATTCTAAATTAAAAAAAGTTCAAAGCTCTTTTACCTTACCAGCCCTTAAAAGGGCCTTTTGTGGGGGCATGCCCCAAAGAAAACTGCTCTTTTGCCTGCAAAAAAAAACACAATACCACCCCCCAACATTACAACCCACCACCCACATACCCCTAATCTAACCCAAACCCCCCTTAAATAAACCTAACACTACCCCCCTGAAGATCTCCCTACCTTGTATTCACCCAGCCGGGCCGAACTCCTCATCCGATCCAGGCGATGTGTTCCAGCAAGCGGCAGTGAAGTCTTCTTCCATCCGGGCGATGTCTTGAAGCAAGCGGCAGAGAGTCTTCTTCCATCGGCGACGTCTTCAAGCAAATCGGCATCTTCTTTCTTCGCTCCTCCACTGCGGAGCATCCTTCCGGCACGACGACTTCCCGACGAATGAAGTTCCTTTAAATGACGTCATCCAAGATGGCGTCCGTCGAATTCCGATTGGCTGATAGGATTCTATCAGCCAATCGGAATTAAGGTAGAAAAATCTGATTGGCTGATTCAATCAGCCAATCAGATTCAAGTTCAATCCGATTGGCTGAACCAATCAGCCAATCGGATTGAACTTGAATCTGATTGGCTGATTCAATCAGCCAATCAGATTTTTCTACCTTAATTACGATTGGCTGATAGAATCCTATTAGCCAATCGGAATTCGGTGGACGCCATCTTGGATGACGTCATTTAAAGGAACCTCATTCGTCGGGAAGTCGTCGTGCCGGAAGGATGCTCCGCGGCTGAGGAGCGAAGAAAGAAGATTGAAGATGCCGATTTGCTTGAAGACGTCGCAGATGGAAGAAGACTCTCTGCCGCTTGCTTCAAGACATCGCCCGGATGGAAGAAGACTTCACTGCCGCTTGCTGGAACACATCGCCTGGATCGGATGAGGAGTTCGGCCCGGCTGGGTGAATACAAGGTAGGGAGATCTTCAGGGGGGTAGTGTTAGGTTTATTTAAGGGGGGTTTGGGTTAGATTAGGGGTATGTGGGTGGTGGGTTGTAATGTTGGGGGGTGGTATTGTGTGTTTTTTTGCAGGCAAAAGAGCAGTTTTCTTTGGGGCATGCCACCACAAAAGGCCCTTTTAAGGGCTGGTAAGGTAAAAGAGCTTTGAACTTTTTTTAATTTAGAATAGGGTAGGGCATTTTTTTATTTTGGGGGGCTTTATTATTTTATTAGGGGGCTTAGAATAGGTGTAATTAGCTTAAAAATCTTGTAATCTTTTTTTTATTTTTTGTAATTTAGTGTTTTTTTTTTTTTGTAATTTAGTTTAGTTTATTTAATTGTATTTTTAGATAGATATTTGTAGTTTATTTAATTTATTGATAGTGTAGGTGTATTTGTAACTTAGGTTAGGATTTATTTTACAGGTAATTGGGTAATTATTTTAACTAGGTAGCTATTAAATAGTTAATAACTATTTAATAGCTATTATACCTAGTTAAAATAATTAACAATTTACCTGTAAAATAAATATAAACCCTAACATAGCTATAATGTAATTATTAATTATATTGTAGCTATCTTAGGGTTTATTTTATAGGTAAGTATTTAGATTTAAATAGGAATATTTTAGTTTATAATATGAATTAGATTTATTTAATAAGAATTTAGTTAGGGGTGTTAGGGTTAGATAGAGTTAATATAGTTAATATAAATACTATATTAACTATATTAACTATATTAACCCTAATATAATTAGGGTTAATATAGTTAATATATATAATATAATAACTATATTAACTATATTAACCCTAATATAATTAGAGTTAATATAGTTAATATAGCTGGCGGAAGTGTAGGGGGATTAGATTAGGGGTTAATACATTTATTATAGGTGGCCGCGGTGTAGGGGGATGTAGATTGTAGGCAAAAGAGCAGTTTACTTTGTGACAAAGCCCCGCCAAAAGCCCTTTTAAGGGCTGGCAAAAGAGCTGAATTCTTTGGGGCATGCTCCGCAAAAAGCCCTTTTAAGGGCTGGCAAAAGAGCTGTTACTTTGGGGCAATGCCACGCAAAAAGCCCTTTTCAAGGCTATTTGTAGGGTTAGACTTAGGTTTAGTGGTAGGGATAGTTTAGTATTTTAGGGGTTAAATAATTTAATATAGATGGCGGCGGGATAGGGGGGTTAGATTAGGGGTTAATAATTTTAAAATAGATAGCGGCGGGGTAGGGGCTCACTTTAGGGGGTTATAGATTTAATATAGCTGGCGGCGGTTTAGGGGTTAATAACTTTATTAGGTAGCGGCGGGCTCCGGGAGCGGCAGTTTAGGGGTTAATACATATTTTATTGTTAGGATAGAGAGGGGGGATAGCGGATAGAGGGTTAGACGTGTCGGGCTATGTTAGGGAGGTGTGTTAGACAGTGCGGGTGATTTAGACTTTAGTCAGGTTTTGTAGGCGCCGGCAGTTTCTAACGTGCCGTAAGTCACTGGCGACGCCAGAAATTTGTACTTGCGCAGATTTCTGGACATCGCTGGTTTATCCGACTTACGGCACGTTAGCATCTGACGGCGCCATATATGGGATAGCTCGAGTTGCGAGCTGAAACTGCGGGCGACGCGGGTTCCCTCGCTTGCGCCACAAACTATGATCTATATCGGATCGCGCCCCAGCCGCTCTGCAGTAAAAAACTTTTCTTTATCCGGGATTCAGCTGAACTCGTATCAGCTGTTAGTTAATAACTATTTAGTAACTATTCTACCTAGTTAAATAAATACAAACTTACCTGTAAAATAAAAATAAACCCTAAGCTAGCTACAATGTAACTATTAGTTATATTGTAGCTAGCTTAGGGTTTATTTTATAGGTAAGTATTTAGTTTTAAATAGGAATTATTAGTTAATGATAGTAATTTTATTTAGATTTATTTAAATTATATTTAAGTTAGGGGGTGCTAGGGTTAGACTTAGGTTTAAAGGGTTAATAAATTTAGAATAGTGGCGGCGACGTTGGGGACAGCAGAATAGAGGTTAATAAATGTAGGTAGGTGGCGGCGATGTTGGGGGCAGCAGATTAGGGGTTAATAAATAAAATGTAGGTTGCAGCGATGTCCGGAGCGGAAGATTAGGGGTTAATAAGTATAATGTAGGTGGCGGCAATGTTAGGGGCGGCAGATTAGGGGTTAATAATATTTAACTAGTGTTTGCGATGCGTGAGTGCGGCGGTATAGGGGTTAATATGTTTATTATAGTGGCGGCAGATTAGGGGTTAATAATTTTAGTTTAGTGTTTGCGATGCGGGAGGGCCTCGGTTTAGGGGTTAATAGGTAGTTTATTGGTGTTAGTGTACTTTTTTGCACTTTAGTTATGAGTTTTATGCTACAGCGTTGTAGTGTAAAACTCATAACTACTGACTTTAAAATGCGTTAGGAATCTTGTCGGTATAGGCTCACTTTTTGGCCTCCCAGGACAAACTCGTAATACCGACGCTATGGAAGTCCCATAGAAAAAAGGGTTTACGAACTTTACGGAAGTCGGTTTGCGGTAAGGCCAAACAAGTGTGTGGTACACCTATACCTGCAAGACTCGTAACACCAGAGGGCGAAAAAAAGCAGCGTTAGGACCTGTTAACGCTGTTTTTTTACCTTACCGCAAAACTCATAATCTAGCCGAAACTGACAGGCTTGGACTGGTTATAGTGCATACAGGGTAAATGCCTGGTGGGCCAGTCTCATATATGGGCCTTGCTACTATATAGAAACACTAACCTCTCTGAATATGGGTAACAATAGGAAAACTGTTCCGGGCTGCCTGTTTTGTAAAGCCAAAAGTACATTGTCTGCCTGGCTGTTAAGCAGCGGTGCTGCAGGATAAGAGGCCTGATCTATTATGGCTACCTAGCTGACAGAGGTCTAACTGATGTGGGCTGCTCCACCTTTAAATCTCTGGGCCTATTTTTGGTCCCAGTCCAGTCCTGGTCAAAGGGTAGGGGTATTTCCTTGCATGTGCACTCTTTAGTGCACAAACACAGCCTTTCTACCTGCAAGGATCCAGTGTGTGCTCCTACAACTGACTACATTCCCTTATGCTACACAATGCAATTACACAAGACACACAATATTTAATAGAACTGAATGCTACAGATATAATTTAAAAAAACAACAACATTCCTTTAAGTTGTTTCAGTCATAAATAGTCCTAGTTAAACATTAACTCGCTGCACCTGTCTCCCTTTCAAACCAACAGGCTCATCACCTAACTACTCTCTATGCCAGGTATAGTCTATTACACCCAGTGCACACAGCAAGCAGACCCACTCTCTACAATTACACTGTGCCCTGAGCACCTTATCTAACCTCTGCTGTAGCTTCTGGATATTTTATTTTCACTTTTGGTCCACATGCAATTATTATATCATTATTATACTTTACTTACAAAGCATCAACAAATTCAGTAGCACTGTCCATGAGTACAAATGATAAAAGTACAACAGCTTTCAGCAGCTTCAGAGCTGCAATCTATAGATGCTGAGGCAAAACAGCCATCATTTGTGTGGGACACACTTAGTACAGCTGATGAATTAGAATGTTATGTTAAAAAGTTACGATTGAGAAATCAAATTTAGTCTTATTTAAACAACTCACAGTTTTAATAAATCCAATGTTGTACCTATCTATCTGTCTGTCTATCTATTTATCTGTCGTTTTATTGGTCATTCAATAGGTGGGCACTGAATTATCAGAATGTATCAGTAAGTAATTCAATAACAAAACATTGTCCCTTGAAGACGTAACATGCGTAAAAACATCTACATTAATTCAGTAGGAAAACAGGATTCATTTATGGTGCTGTCAAAAAATATTGAATGTGTTCTTAGGAACAGTACACAACATAGGCCTAGATCCATAGATGCTAGTGAGGTTTATGAGGGGGCTCATTGTAAAGGTGAGATCATGTTCAAAATTCACCAATTTTTTCCACTGTCTTATTATAGGACATTCCTACAATTAAAGGGACAGTAAACACCTTGTAATTACAACACATTCTCTAGCCAGGTCTTAAAGGGACATGCTAGTCAAAATTTAAATGCAAATATATGAATTACATCTTTGAATAAAAACACTTTTGCAATATACACAGAGAGAGAGAGAGGCCTCCATTACATATACAGCGTTGCCCGCAAAAGCCGGCGACGCCAGATTTTGCGCGATTTTGGTATTACATATACGGCGTAGCATACAAGTTACGGCCGTATATTTCACCCGTCGCTCGCAATTTTTACTCCCATAGGCTAACATGGGACCGCGTCGTAAATCGGTATCCAATATCCAGCGCAAGGCCTTACATGGCGAAAATGGGGAAATCTTACTCTATTTTCACCTCGCCATAAAAGGCAGCCGTAGCAAGCCTTGCGCTGAGTATGGGAGCACCATAACTCCCGAAAATGCCTGCAAAAATAAACTAACACCTAACGCATATGCAATGTCTATCTACCTGTCAACCGCAATCCCCCACCGCAATAACTAATAAAGTCTATTAACCCCTAAATCCGCCATAGCCCACACTGCAATAAACCTATTCTAGTATTAACCCCTAAACTGCCACAGACCACATAGCCTATTAAATGTATTAACCGCTAATCTGCCGCCGCCACTATAATAAAGTTATTAACCCCTAAACCTAAGTCTAACCCTAACCCTAACACCCCCCTAACTTAAATATTATTTAAATAAATCTAAATAAAATTAATATTATTAACTAAAGTATTCCTATTTAAAACTAAAAACTTACCTATAAAATAAACCCTAAGATAGCTACAATATAATTAATAATTACATTGTAGCTATTTTAGGATTTATTTTTATTTTACAGGCAACTTTGTATTTATTTTAACTAGGTACAATAGCTATTAAATAGTTAATAACTATTTAATAGCTACCTAGTTAAAATAATTACAAATTTACCTGTAAAATAAAACCTAACCTAAGTTACAATTACACCTAACTAACTACAATTACCTAAAATTAAATACACTTAAATAAAATAAACTATAGTACAAAAAACAAAACACTAAATTACAGAAAAAAAAAAAATTACAAGGTTTAAACTAATTACACCTAATCTAAGCCCCCTAATAAAATAAAAAAGCCCCCCCAAAAAATAAAATTCCCTACCCTATACTAAATTACAAATAGCCCTTAAAAGGGCTTTTTGCGGGGCATTGCCCCAAAGTAATCAGCTCTTTTACCTGTAAAAAAAAAAATACACCCCCCAACATTAAAACATTACAAAAACATTAAGGGGGGATTGGGTGGGTTTTAGAGTAAGGTTGGGTGTGGGTGGTGGGTTTTAATCTTGGGGGTTGTATTTCTTTTTTTACAGGTAAAAGAGCTGATTACTTTGGGGCTATGCCCTGCAAAAAGCCCTTTTAAGGGCTATTTGTAATTTAGTATAGGGTAGGGAATTTAATTATTTTGGGGGGCTTTTTTATTTTATTAGGGGGCTTAGATTAGGTGTAATTAGTTTAAACTTCTTGTAATTTTTTTTTATTTTTTGTAATTTAGTGTTTGTTTTTTTGTACTATAGTTTATTTAATTGTATTTAATTTTAGGTAATTGTAGTTAATTAATTTAATGATAGTGTAGTGTTAGGTGTAATTGTAACTTAGGCTAGGTTTTATTTTACAGGTAAATTTGTAATTATTTTAACTAGGTAGCTATTAAATAGTTATTAACTATTTAATAGCTATTGTACCTAGTTAAAATAAATACAAAGTTGCCTGTAAAATAAAAATAAATCCTAAAATAGCTACAATGTAATTATTAATTATATTGTAGCTATCTTAGGGTTTATTTTATAGGTAAGTATTTAGTTTTAAATAGGAATAATTTAGTTAATAATAGTAATATTATTTAGATTTATTTAAATAATATTTAAGTTAGGGGGTGTTAGGGTTAGACTTAGGGGTTAATAATTATGCTTATTGCGTTGTGGGGGGTTGTCGGTCTAGGGGTTAATACATTTATTAGTAGTAGTGAGAGGGGGGATTGCGGATATAGGGGTTTTACATGTCGGGCTATTTTTGGGAGGCGTGTTAGACTGTTACGGGATATTTAAAATTATCTTTACTTTTCTTAGGCGCCGGCAGTTTCTAAAGTGCTGTAAGTCACTAGCGACTGGACATCGCTAGTTTATCAGACTTATGGCACTTTAGGAACTGCCGGCGGGGTATATGTAATACCCCGATGTTCGAGGTGAAATTACGGGCGGCGCAGGTTTCAGTGTAGACAAAAATGCCTTGTTGATGTCAGAGGTCAGAGGAGAATGGGCAGACTGGTTCAAGATGATAGAATGGCAACAGTAACTCAAATAACCACTCGTTACAACCAAGGTATGCAGAATTCCATCTCTGAACACACAACACGTTGAACCTTGAAGCAGATGGGCTACAGCAGCAGAAGACCACACTGGGTGCCACTCCTGTCAGCTAAGAACAGGAAACTGAGGCTACAATTCGCACAGGTCAATAGAAGATTGGAAAAATGTTGCCTGGTCTGATAAGTCTCAATTTTAGCTGGGACATTCAGATGGTAGGGACAGAATTTGGCGTAAACATGAAAGCATGGATCCATCTTGCCTTTTTTCAATGGTTCAGGATGATGGTGGTGTAATGGTGTGAGGGATATTTTCTTGGCACACTTTGGGCTCCTTAGTACCAATTGAGCATCGTTTAAACGCCACAGCCTACCTGAGTATTGTTGCTGACCATGTCCATCCCTTTATGACTCCAGTGTACCCATCTTCTGATGGCTACTTCCAGCAGGATAATGCACCACGTTACAAAGCTCAAATCATCTTAAACTGGTTTCGTGAACATGACAATGAGTTCACTGCATCTTTGGAATGTGGTGGAATGGGAGATTTGCATTATGGATGTGCAGCCGACAAATCTGCAGCAATTACGTGATGCTATCATGTCAATATGGACCAAAATGTCTGAGGAATGTTTCCAACACTTTGTTGAATCTATGCACCTAATAAAGTGCCGGTGAGTGTGTGTGTATATATATATATATATATATATATATATATAAAAAATAAGGTTTTTATTTAAAAAAAAGCAATTAAACTGAGTTTAACAGTGACACTAATTAAACTTATAGTGAAACTAACAGTAAATGATTGTTTGTGCATCCTCTAGTCTAAGTTGCTTTCTGGCTGACAAGGACAACTCCCACTGTTGTATTGGCAGGAAGTAACAAGCTTTCCCAACAAAAGTAGTTTTTTTGGAGGGTTTTTACGTGTAAAACTGGAACATTAATTTAAAAACAAAATTATTTGATTTTCATGCAAAGAAAAAAAATACTTTAATGTCCTTTTAAGGTTACACTGAAAACATATGACTTAATTCCCTGCCTGGGAAACCTACTTGAAAAGGTGAGAATCAGATCTCTATTATCTTAAATTGCCTCTACTCATCCTTTTAATCAAAGTCTTTCAGTGAAGGAAATTACTGTAGGGACAAGTCTGCACAAATAAATAAATAAATACACTTGATTTACCAAACAATAATCATTTACCCTGAGTTCTCATTCTATCTATTTAAGTCATAGCCGTCTCTTTTATTGCTTTGTAAAACATGTACCCTAAATGATATCTTTTGTTTGATTGGTCCATACAGTGCCACCAGAAAATTATTTTATACTTTACACAGTTTAAAATGATATAGCCCCAAAATCCATCTGTGCCTGCTTGGTGCAAAATTAAGGTAAATTCGTTTTTATCAGAATAGTCTTCTAGTGTGTGAAACAGAAGTCAGCTTTATTTTATATATAATATTTTTATATCTATCTATCTATCTATCTATCTATCTATCTATCTATCTATCTATCTATCTATCTATCTATCTATAGACACCTAAGTTAAATTTGCAACTGGATGAATTTGAAAATTAAAAACATATTTTGTAGTAAGCTAAATCAGACATTCAGTGTGCTTATTAATAACAATTGCAACAATCACATACTTTTATCATTTTACAAGGGAAGGAATACAATGTCATTTACTGCATCTGCCAAATTTCAGGCCAATAGCGCATCCAAATAATTGCCTTTTTAATTACAAGAAATACATTTTAGCAATAAAAGCAGCCACAGAGAGTTCAAAAGACGAGAAATCTAAGTACTTACAGACAGTTCTTGTGGAATATACTGTATTTGTTAAATAGGGAACTGGTTTCTTCGCTGTGCTGTCAGCATGTGTACAGCAGACTGACTAATTCAGTGCTTTAGCTCTTCCCTGAGAGGAAAACCACAGTTCAGAGAGATACAGAGGGCTGTTTGAGCAATGATTCACATACGGAAGCAAGCTGGCAGTCAGCAGCACATACACGCAGGCAGGCTAATATAGGGAAGGTGCAGAACACACTGTACACATCCAAGCACGTTATTATACTGTTATTCTCTTTTACGTCCCACTCCTCTGTATTTGCAGGATTTTACTCTGACTTGGCAATGCATACTGTCAACGCCAACATGTAAAAGCTTCATTTTAAAGTTTTGTTTTAAATGTTTATTGGTACCTTTATGTTTGTGAAGGGACAATAAACCTGCAGAAAATTGAAACCATGTGTTCACTGCAGTTTGTAGAGCATCACACATCTACCCATAAGTCCATGCCTGACATATCCCAGGAGTCAATGAGCCACAATTTCTAGAAATGTTACTTCTAACCCTTTTTTTTTAGGTTTATTTTACATATATCATTATACAAACAATTTTATCTATGTGTTAAAGGGACAGTAAAGTCAAAATTAAACTTTCATGATTCATATTCCAATTGACTCCTATTATCTCATTTTCTTCATTCTCTTGGTATCCTTTGTTGATCACCTGAATTTACAATAGTAGAATAATATACTAAAGAAGAACTTTGCCCAGTTCATGTCCCATTTCTCCTAATGCAATTTTAAACAACTTTGCACTTTACATTTTTACCAAATTTGCTTTGTTGTCTACTTATTCTTTATTGAAAAGCATACTGTATCTAGGTAGGCTCACGTGCAGCAATGGACTATCACAGGTAGCTGCTGATTGGTAGCTGCATATATATGCCTTTTATCATTGGCTCCTGATGTGTGACCTGGTGTGCTCAGCTAGTTCATAGTAATACATGAATGCTCCTTTAACAAAGGATATTAAGAGAATTAAGCAGAGTTGATAATAGAAGTAAATTGTATCTTCTATCTGAGTCACAAAAAATGGGTTTCATGTCCCTTTAAATAAGCATATGGTTGGTTCCTCTATTTTTTTCCTGGCTGCTTAATTTGAAAATAAAAATGATCAACTCCCTGCTCTATGACGCTATGAATTGTAGATAATAGGAAACCACTTGTGAAATATGATGACTTGCTAAATTACTATGCATGATTTGTAAAACGAAAAGGATATTTTTAGTTACTGGTACCCAACAGCAAAGCAGATATGAAATAGGTATCAGCAGGCAAATCGTAATGCAAATAAATGCACTAGTGCTTGCAGAATGCAGTGCAACTCTATGTCAGCAGGAACTAGGAGCGCTGTTCGTGGCCAGACTTGATGGCACACATCAGCAAAATATGTTTTTCGCTATGGAAATTTGGAAGTTGAGATCCAGCTGTTTGTGTAATCTTTAAATAGATCCCCACAGCTGCAGGAATAATCAGGGAGGCGCTGGAGGTGCTAACGGAGAGTATTAGAGCAACAAGTTGCTGCTTAAAGAGACAGTAACACCTTGAGATTTGAATTTAAAAGGCTTAGGTATGTGCTGTAAAACAACTTTGCAATATACTTTTATTATTTATTTTCCCCCATTTCATGTAATTTAGCTCTGAAAGTTAAGGATTTTCTCAGAACTGAAAAAAAAAAAAACTACATAATTCCAAGGACTAACTTTCCATAAGTGTCTTTAACAGATAAGGACGGCAAAACAGTGCACTGAAGCAATTGATGGGTGGAGTTTGTGTATTAAAAACAACTGCAGCAAACAAATATGAATTTGTTGTAAAAATGTTTAGAATTGGCTGATATGTTATTCTATAGCAAGACAACAGTAATATCTTGTAATTACAAGATGTTTACTCTCCATTAAAAGGGCCATAATAGTCTAACAATTGCATGCTCTAATCCATTAGAGCATTTCATTTCAAGACTATCGACCTTACATCACTGTGTGTTTATCACCTGCAAAGGGGTTAAACACATAGTAGAAGTGTTGGTTAGGGCCCACGAGCGGAAACTGCAGCTGATCCAATCAGCGGCACTAGTTGCACATCTTGCAGGGGTTAAACACACAGTAGTGTAGGCTTAACAGTCTTAAAATTACATCCTCTAACAAATTAGAACATGCAATTGTACAACTACTATAGCTATTTAAATTAGGAAAGGAGGTGATAGGGAATCATAATTTAAGCATAAGGCTTTTTTGGATTAACAAATTGGAAACACATAGTCCTGTAGGATTAAACAAAGAATTTAATTTATCATTTTTTTTGTACCACGCCAAAAAATTAATGTACTTAAATATATGTGCTTAAATATTGAGATTCGTTTATTTTTCACTGGTAGGTTCTGTGTTTGTTATCAGGGTAAATATTCTTTATCAGCTAAATTACGAGTTTTGAGCGCTATAGGGAAATTAACGAACACAACAAAAGTTGTGTTTATTTAACCCCCTATAGCACAGCCATTACAAGTTTTAAAAAACCCGGCTTGTGCGGGCGATATTGTTGCATTAAGCTCCATACCGCACCAAAAACAAGCGCTGTTTTGACGTGCTCGTGCGCGCTTCCCCCATAAACATCAATGCGGAGAAAGTGTCTGAAAAAAACCTAACACCTGTGATCGCGGAAAGAAAAGCTCCGTAACGCAGCCCCATTGATGATGGGGAAAGAAAACTAATGTGTAAACCGAACCCCCTAACATAAACCCTGAGTCTAAACACCCCTAACCTGCTGCCCCCGACATCGCTGACACCTACATAAAGTTATTAACCCCTAATCTGCCGCTCCCGATATCGCCGCCACCTAAATAAAGCTATTAACCCCTTATCTGCCTCTCCCGATATCGCTGCCACTATACTAATTATTAACCCCTATTCCTTTTCAGGGCAATGGGTAGCTTAGGTTTTTTTAGAATTAGGTTTTTTATTTTGGGGGGTTGGTTGGGTGGTGGGTTTTAGTGTTGGGGGGGTCTTTGTGTTTTTTTTACAGGTAAAAGAGCTGATATCTTTGGGGCAATGCCCCACAAAAGGTCCTTTTAAGGGCTATCTGTAGTTTATTGTAGGCTAGGGTTTTTTTTTATTTTGAGTGGGCGTTATTCTATTTTGATAGGGCTATTAAATTAGGTGTAATTCTTTTTTATTTTGGATCATTTTGTTTGTTATTTTCTGTAATTTAGTGTTTGTTACTTTTTGTAACTTAGTATTTTTTGTAATTAGATACTTTGTAATTTTTAGAGTAGTGTTAGGATTTTTTTAATGTGTAATTTAGTTTATTTAATTGGAAGCTAGTTTAATAATTATATTAGTTTAATTGTTAGTTTAAACTTAGTTTTTTAATTTGACAGGTAAGTTTTAGTTTAATTTAAGCTAGGGAAATTGTAAATTTAATATAAATTTGGGGGGGGGGGGCGTTAGGTTTAGGGGTTACTAGTTTAATTTAGTTAATTTCGATGTGGGGGCTTTCGGTTTAGGGGTTAATAGGTTTATTATAGGGGCGACAGTGTAGGGCTTAATAACTTTAGTATTGTGGGGGCGATGTGGGAGGACGGCAGATTAGGGGTTAATAAAAATGTAAATAGTGTTTGCAATGCGTGAGGGTGGCGGTTTAGGGGTTAATAACTTTAGCATAGTGGTGACAATGTCGGGGAGCGGCGGAATAGGGGTTAATAAATTGTATTAGTGGCGGCGATACCGGTAGCGGCAGATTAGGGGTTAATAAGTTTATTATAGTGTTTGCGATGCGGGAGGGCCTCGGTTTAGGGGTTGATAGGTAGTTTATGGGTGTTAGTGTACTTTTTAACACTTTAGTTATGAGTTTTATGGTACAGCTTTGTAGCGTAAAACTCATAACTACTGACTTTAGATGGTGTTAAGGATCTTGTCGTTATAGGGTGTAACGCTGTTTTTTTAGCCAGAACGCAAAACTCATAATACCAGCGCTATGGGAATCCCATTAAAAAACGTCGTAATCTAGCTGTATGTAAATAAATGTAATGTGTATTTTAACTTCTAGGGGGAATTTTGTAATGATGTTCATTAAGGTATTAATTGCACTGGGAGGAGACATTTGTACCTGTCTGTAAAAGAGATATGTGTGTTCTTTCAGTTTATACTGACATGACTAAGGGCCAGAGGCCCAAAAAGTTCTCTTGTTTACACACCTGGGGCAAGATTACACTTGCGGCGGCGCCTGCAAAAGCCGACAAAGCAGTTTTTTTTTTGCGGTTTTGGTATCACATATATGCCCCGCATATAAATGCAGCACGTATATTTCACCCGTCGCTAGGAATTTTTACTCCCATAAGCTAACATAGAACTGCGTCACAAATCAGTATCACATATTCAGCGCAAGGACTTTAGTAGTGATAATGGAGAAATTTTACTCCATTTTCACCTCGCCACTCATAGGCAGGCGCATCAATCCTTACCCTGAAAATGTAAGCACCGTAGCTCCCATAACTGCCTGAAAATATTAACAAACACCTAACGCATGCACAAAATCTATCTACCTGTCAACCGCCAACCCCCACCACAATAACTAATAAAACTATTAACCCCTAATCCGCCATTAAACCACATCACAATAAATCTAATAAATGTATTAACCCCTAATCCGCCATTCACTCACATCGCAATTAATCTAATAAATCTATAAACCCCTAAACCCCCACAACGCAATTAACCTATTTAAATTACTAAGCCCCCTAACCTAACACCCCCTAAATTAACCCCAAATTACATAAAATAATAAAATACTAAATTACAATTAAAATAAAAAATCCTAACAGTACTTAAAAAAAATAAAATTTAAGATTAAATTAAAATAATCTAAAATTACAAAAATAAAAAAGTCTAACATTACAGAAAATAATAAACCAAATTATCAAAAATAAAAAAATTAAACTTAATTCCTATGAAAATAAAAAAGCCCCTCCAAAATAAAAACACCCCCTAATCTAATACTAAACTACCAATATCCCTTAAAAGGGCTTTTTGTAGGGCATTGCCCTAACTTAAACAGCTCTTTTGCATTAAAAAACATACTAAGCCCCCCTCTAAAAGTAAAACCCCCCCACCCACCAAAATTAAAAACCTAACACTAAAAACTCCTAAACTGCCCATTGCCCCTAAAGGAGCATTTGTATGGGCATTGCCCTTAAAAGAGCATTCAGCTCTTTTACTGCCCTTAAAAGGGCATTCCGCTCTTTTACAAGTGCTCAAAATCCCTAATCTAAAAAATAAAAAAATAAATAAAAAAATCCTAACTCTAAGCCCCAAATAGGTACTCACCATTCCTGAAGTCCTACGGAGAAGGTCCTCTTCCAGGCGGCGGTGAAGTCTTCTTGGAACCGGCTACATCTTTAATCTTCATCCAGGACCAAGCCTGTGTGGAACGGAGATGACCGCGGAACTGAAGACCGGCGCCTTCAGAGCCATGGAGCGTGGAGGATTTTTATTTTAGGGGGCTTTTTTATTTTCATAGGGATTAGGTTTAAAAAAAAATATTTTTGATAATTTGGTTTATTATTTTCTGTAAAGTTAGACTTTTTATTTTTTGTAATTTTAGATTACTTTAATTTAATCTTAGGTTTTTTTTTTTTAGTACTGTTAGGATTTTTTATTTTAATTGTAATTTAGTATTTTATTATTTTATGTAATTTGGGGTTAATTTAGGGGGTGTTAGGTTAAGGGGCTTAGTAATTTAAATAGGTTAATTGCGTTGTGGGGGTTTGGCGGTTAATAGATTTATTAGGTTAATTGTGATGCGGGTTAATGGCGGTTTAGGGGTTCATAGATTTATCAGGTTAATTGCGATGTGGGTTAATGGTGGTTTAGGGGTTAATAGATTTATTAGGTTAATTGTGATGTGGGTTAATGGAGGATTAGGGGTTAATAGCTTAATTAGGTTAATTCTGATGTGGGTGAATGGCGGATTAGGGGTTAATACTTTTATTAGGTAGATTGCATTGTGGGTAAATGGCGAATTAATGGTTAATAGTTTAATTAGACATTGCGTTGTGGGGGTTGTCTGTTTAGGGGTCAATACTTTTATTATTAGTTGCAATGTGGGGGGATTGCGGATATAGGGGTTTTTACGTGTCAGGTTTATTTTTGGAAGGCGAGTTAGAATTTTAAAGGAGATTTTAAAAAAAATATTCTTAGGCGCCGGCAGTTTCTAATGTGCCGTAAGTCACTCCAGAAATTTGTATTTATGCACATTTCTGGACATCGCTAGTTTATCCGACTTACGCCACTTTATGAACTGCTGGAGCCATATATGTGATTCCCCGATGTGCGAGGGGAAATTACGGGCGACAAGGGTTTCAGCAGTTACGCTGAAGCATGTGCCATATATGTAATCTCGCTCCTGGGTGTTGCAATAAACATGAGATTTTGAAAGATTTGGCGAGTGCTGCTGTCTTCTTGGATTGTGACTTTCATTGTAGAGGTCAGGTGTGGTACCTCTGACAGATTTGCACCACAAATAAGTTTCTTATTGTACTTTACTTAACTGAACTGCTTCCTTTAAATTAGTGTATACAGTCTATAAGCAAATAGAGAGCTTCATAGCATCCAGAGCTGGTTGGCTGTGTGTAGGAGTACTTACTTCTCATTTCCATGCACCAAAAATAAAATTCAACAGTGGATAAAATCCAGCCTACATCTTAAAGGGACAGACCAGTTAGCAAAAATTATCTATTTTATTACAGCATTTAAATTTTGAACAAACTCCCTTTGTTTATTATGCCATACAGTTAAAGTCATACAGTACATCCCCATGCAGCTTCAGATAAGGATGCTGTTAGTGATTATAATATGCATATACTGGAAAAATAAAACAATCTAATTAAATAGAGCATTAGGGCCTAGATCAGGAATCTTCCAAACGCAGGTCGGGACCCATTACTGGGTCGCAACACCACGCTTACTGGGTTGCGACTTGCATGTGTTATATGAGAGTGTATGTGGTGTATGTATTGTATGAGAGGGTGTGGTTGTGTGTGTATTGTATGAGAGTGTGTGGTTGTGTGAAATATGAGAGTGTGTGTGTTGTATGACAGTGTGTGTGGTGTGTTGTATGAGAGCATGTATGTGTAATATGAGAGTGTGTGTGGTGTGTGTATTGTTTGAGAGTATGTGTAATATGAGAGTGTGTGTATGGTGTGTGTGTGTTGTATGAGAGCGTGTATGTGTAATATGAGAGTGTGTGTGGTGTGTGTATTATTTGAGTGTGTGTGTGTAATATGAAAGTGTGTGTGTGTATGGTGTGTGTGTTGTATGAGAGCATGTATGTGTAACATGAGAGTGTGTGGTGTGTGTGTATGTGAAAAATGAGAGTGTGTGTGGTCTGTGTATGTGTAATATCAGGGTGTGTGTGTTTAGTCATATGTCTATGTCTATGTATGTGTGCACTTGAAGCTATACATGTCTATTTATTAATATATCTATTTATGCGTGCACTTGTAGCTATAAATGTCTGTGTTTATTAATATATATATATATGTATGTGTGCACTTGTAGCTATACATGTCTGTGTTTATTAATATATCTATATGTATTTGTGCACCTGTAGCTATACATGTCTGTGTTTATTAATATATCTATATGTATTTGTGCACCTGTAGCTATACATGTCTGTGTTTATTAATATATCTATGTATGTGTGCACTTGTAACTATACATGTCTGTGTCTATTAATATATATATGTATGTGTGCACTTATAGCTATATATGTCTGTGTTTATTAATACATATGTGTATGTAATATATCTATGTATGTGTGCACTTGTAGCTATACATGTCTGTGTATATGTATAGGTAGCCCTCAGTTTACGCCGGGGTTAGGTTCCAGAAGGAATAGTTGTAAATCAAAACCGTTGTAAATTGAAACCCAGTTTATAATGTAAGTCAATGGGAAGTGAGGGAGTTGGGTTCCAGGCCCCTCTCAAAATTGTCATAAGTAACACCTAATACATTATTTTTAAAGCTTTGAAATTAAGACTTTAAATGCTAAACAGCATTATAAACCTAATAAAATAATCACACAACACATAATATATATATTTATTAGGTTATAATGCTAAACAGCATTATAAACCTAATAAAATAATCACACAACACATAATATATATATATTTATTAGGTTATAATGCTAAACAGCATTATAACCTAATAAAATAATCACACAACACAGACTTCACTTGCATTTTTCTGCAAACGGTTCTTTTTAGGCATTCCAACCTGGACTGATTTATAGAAATCTGCTCGATAGCTCAGGTCTGGTTAAACTGATTAATTTCAGCTTGCTTGGCTTTGCTGCAACACAAGCGGACATCTCCACCTACTGGCTATTATAATAAATGCACTGCTTCTCAATGCTTTTCAATAGCAGTCACATGACTGGAAAAAAAGGTTGTTATTCTGAAACGGTGTAAATTGAACCGTTGTAAAACGAGGGCCACCTGTATTTATAGTATCTGTGTTTATTCATATGTGAATGTATGTGTAAGCATGTAGCAATAAGTGTCTATACATATGTGTATGTGTGCATGTAGCAAGTGTATGTATGTGAATATGCATATGTGTATTTACAGTATCTGTCTGAGCCTATGAATGTGTATGCCTTTGTGCCCATGTAACAATAAGTATCTGTGTCTATGCACATGTAGCTATAAGGGTGTGTCTATGTCTATGCATATGTGTGCATGTAGCAATAAATGTCTGTCTATGCATATGTGTGCATGTAGCAATACATTTCTGTCTATGCATATGTGTGTGCATGTAGCATTAAATGTCTGTCTATGCATATGTGTTTGTTTAATGTCTGTCTGGGTCTATGCATATGTGTATATATAGTGTATGTCTGTGTTTATGTATATAATAGTGTCTGTCTGGGTATATGCATATGTGTATATATAGTGTCTGTCTCTGTCTGTGACTATGCATATGTGTATATATAGTGTCTGTCCGTGTCTATGCATATGTGTATATATAGTGTCTGTCTGTGTCTATGCATATGTCTATATATAGTGTCTGTCTGGGTATATGCATATGTGTATATATAGTGTCTGTCTCTGTCTGTGTCTATGCATATGTGTATATATAGTGTCTGTCTCTGTCTGTGTCTATCCGTGTCTATGCATATGTGTATATATAGTGTTTGTCTGTGTCTATGCATATGTGTATATATAGTGTCTGTCTGTGTCTATGCATATGTGTATATATAGTGTTTGCCTGTGTCTATGCATATGTGTATATATAGTGTCTGTCTGTGTCTATGCATATGTGTATATATAGTGTCTGTCTGTGTCTATGCATATGTGTATATATAGGGGCATATTTAATAATGTGCGAGCGGACATTATATGAAGTAGCGTATCATGACCGCTGAACATCAATAAATGCAGACAGCATACGCTGTTGGCATTTATCATTGCACCAGCAGTTCTTGTGAACTGTTTGAGCAATGCTGCCCCCTGCAGATTTGCGGCCGCTAGCAGGGGGTGTCAATAAACCTGATCATATTAAAAGTTATGGAGCAGCTGTGTTTAGACCGCTGCTTTATAACTTCTGTTTCCGGCGAGCCAACAAGGGGCATCAAGCTCCATACGGAGCTTGATAAATATGCCCCATAGTGTCTGTCTGTGTCTATGCATATGTGATAGTGTCTTTCTGTGTCTATGCATATGTGTATATATAGTGTTTGTGTCTATGCATATGTGTATATATAGTGTTTGTCTGTGTCTATGCACATGTGTATATATAATGTTTGTCTGTGTATATGCATATGTGTATATATAGTGTTTGTCTGTGTCTATGCATATGTGTATATATAGTGTTTGCCTGTGTCTATCCATATGTGTATATATAGTGTTTGTCTGTGTCTATGCATATGTGTATATATAGTGTTTGTCTGTGTCTATGCATATGTGTATATATAGTGTTTGTCTGTGTCTATGCATATGTGTATATATAGTGTTTGTCTGTGTCTATGCATATGTGTATGCATAGTTTCTGTCTGTGTCTATGCATATGTGTATATATAGTGTTTGTCTGTGTCTATGCATATGTGTATATATAGTGTTTGTCTGTGTCTATGCATATGTGTATATATAGTGTTTGTCTGTGTCTATGCATATGTGTATGTATAGTTTCTGTCTGTGTCTATGCATATGTGTATATATAGTGTTTGTCTGTGTCTATCCATATGTGTATGTATAGTTTCTGTCTGTGTCTATGCATATGTGTATATATAGTGTTTGTCTGTGTCTATCCATATGTGTATATATAGTGTCTGTCTGTGTCTATGCATATGTGTATATATAGTGTTTGTCTGTGTCTATGCATATGTGTATATATAGTGTTTGTCTGTGTCTATGCATATGTGTATATATAGTGTCTGTCTGTGTCTATGCATATGTGTATATATAGTGTTTGTCTGTGTCTATCCATATGTGTATGTATAGTTTCTGTCTGTGTCTATGCATATGTGTATATACAGGGAGTGCAGAATTATTAGGCAAATGAGTATTTTGACCACATCATCCTCTTTATGCATGTTGTCTTACTCCAAGCTGTATAGGCTCGAAAGCCTACTACCAATTAAGCATATTAGGTGATGTGCATCTCTGTAATGAGAAGGGGTGTGGTCTAATGACATCAACACCCTATATCAGGTGTGCATAATTATTAGGCAACTTCCTTTCCTTTGGCAAAATGGGTCAAAAGAAGGACTTGACAGGCTCAGAAAAGTCAAAAATAGTGAGATATCTTGCAGAGGGATGCAGCACTCTTAAAATTGCAAAGCTTCTGAAGCGTGATCATCGAACAATCAAGCGTTTCATTCAAAATAGTCAACAGGGTCGCAAGAAGCGTGTGGAAAAACCAAGGCGCAAAATAACTGCCCATGAACTGAGAAAAGTCAAGCGTGCCGCTGCCAAGATGCCACTTGCCACCAGTTTGGCCATATTTCAGAGCTGCAACATCACTGGAGTGCCCAAAAGCACAAGGTGTGCAATACTCAGAGACATGGTCAAGGTAAGAAAGGCTGAAAGACGACCACCACTGAACAAGACACACAAGCTGAAACGTCAAGACTGGGCCAAGAAATATCTCAAGACTGATTTTTCTAAGGTTTTATGGACTGATGAAATGAGAGTGAGTCTTGATGGGCCAGATGGATGGGCCCGTGGCTGGATTGGTAAAGGGCAGAGAGCTCCAGTCCGACTCAGACACCAGCAAGGTGGAGGTGGAGTACTGGTTTGGGCTGGTATCATCAAAGATGAGCTTGTGGGGCCTTTTCGGGTTGAGGATGGAGTCAAGCTCAACTCCCAGTCCTACTGCCAGTTTCTGGAAGACACCTTCTTCAAGCAGTGGTACAGGAAGAAGTCTGCATCCTTCAAGAAAAACATGATTTTCATGCAGGACAATGCTCCATCACACGCGTCCAAGTACTCCACAGCGTGGCTGGCAAGAAAGGGTATAAAAGAAGAAAATCTAATGACATGGCCTCCTTGTTCACCTGATCTGAACCCCATTGAGAACCTGTGGTCCATCATCAAATGTGAGATTTACAAGGAGGGAAAACAGTACACCTCTCTGAACAGTGTCTGGGAGGCTGTGGTTGCTGCTGCACGCAATGTTGATGGTGAACAGATCAAAACACTGACAGAATCCATGGATGGCAGGCTTTTGAGTGTCCTTGCAAAGAAAGGTGGCTATATTGGTCACTGATTTGTTTTTGTTTTGTTTTTGAATGTCAGAAATGTATATTTGTGAATGTTGAGATGTTATATTGGTTTCACTGGTAAAAATAAATAATTGAAATGGGTATATATTTGTTTTTTGTTAAGTTGCCTAATAATTATGCACAGTAATAGTCACCTGCACACACAGATATCCCCCTAAAATAGCTATAACTAAAAACAAACTAAAAACTACTTCCAAAACTATTCAGCTTTGATATTAATGAGTTTTTTGGGTTCATTGAGAACATGGTTGTTGTTCAATAATAAAATTAATCCTCAAAAATACAACTTGCCTAATAATTCTGCACTCCCTGTATAGTGTTTGTCTGTGTCTATCCATATGTGTATATATAGTGTTTGTCTGTGTCTATCCATATGTGTATATATAGTGTTTGTCTGTGTCTATGCATATGTGTATGTATAGTTTCTGTCTGGGTCTATGTATATGTGTATATATAGTGTCTGTCTGTGTCTATGCATATATGTATATATAGTGTTTGTCTGTGTCTATCCATATGTGTATATATAGTGTTTGTCTGTGTCTATGCATATGTGTATATATAGTGTTTGTCTGTGTCTATGCATATGTGTATGTATAGTTTCTGTCTGGGTCTATGTATATGTGTATATATAGTGTCTGTCTGTGTCTATGCATATGTGTATATATAGTGTTTGTCTGTGTCTATCCATATGTGTATATATAGTGTTTGTCTGTGTCTATGCATATGTGTATGTATAGTTTCTGTCTGGGTCTATGTATATGTGTATGTATAGTTTCTGTCTGGGTCTATGTATATGTGTATGTTTAATGTCTGTCTGGGTCTGTGCATACTTATATGTATAGTATCTGTCTGTATCTGTGCATATGTGTGTGCATGTAGCAATAAATGTCTATGTCTATTAGGTATGTGCATTTGGATCCTTCATGAGGATATGATTTGGGGAAGTCAGCAGCTGCTCGTTCCCTTCAGATATTGTCATAGCCAGATTGATTCCTGTAAAAGATCCCCACTCTAAGATCTGGATTTGCACTGATTTTAAAGTGTGGATCTTTTACAAGAATCAATACAGTTACGAAAATATTCTAAGGGAACGAGTGGATGCTTACTTCCACATTCGGATACTAGTGTGTATGATTATGTGTATGTATAGTGTCTGTCTGTGGCAATGCACATGTGTATGTATAATGTCTGTGGCTATGCATATGTGTATGTATTAGTGTGTCTGTGTCTATGCATATGTCTATGTATAGTGTCTTTCTGTGGCTATGCATATGTCTATGTATAATGTCTATCTGAGGCTATGCATATGTCTATGTATAGTGTCTGTCTGTGGCTATGCATATGTCTATGTATAGTGTCTGTGGCTATGCATATGTGTATGTATAGTGTCTGTCTGTGGCTATGCATATGTGTATGTATAGTGTCTGTCTGTGGCTATGCATATGTGTATGTATAGTGTCTGTCTATGGCTATGCATATGTCTATGTATAGTGTCTGTCTGTGTCTATGAATATGAATATGTTTATGTATAGTGTCTGTCTGTGTCTATGCCTATGTCTATGTATAGTGTCCATCTGGGTCTATGCAAATGTGTATGTATAATGTCTGTCTGGGTCTATGAATATGTCTATGTAAAGTGTCTGTGGCTAAGCATACGTCTACGTATAGTGTCTGTCTGTGGATATGCATATGTGTATGGACTATGTATAATGTCTGTCTGTGGCTATGCATATGTCTATGTATAGTGTCTGTCTGTGGCTGTGGTGCTGCTATGTATAATGTCTGTCTGTGTCTATGCATATGTCTATGTATAATGTCTGTCTGTCTCTATGCATATGTGTGTTTATAGTGTCTGTCTGTGTCTATGCATATATCTATGTATAATGTCTGTGTGTGGCTATGCATATGTCTATGTATAGTGTCTGTCTATGAATATGTCTATGTATAGTGTCTGTCTGTGGCTATGCATATGTCTATTTTATAGTGTCTGTCTGTGGCTATGAATATGTCTATGTATAATGTCTGCCTGTGGCTATGGATATGTCTATGTATAATGTCTGTCTGTCTCTATGCATATGTGTGTTTATAGTGTCTGTCTGTGTCTATGCATATATATATATATATATATATATATATATATGTATAATGTCTGTCTGTGTCTATGCATATGTGTATGTATAGTGTTTGTCTGTGTCTATGCATATGTCTATGTATAATGTCTGTCTTTGTCTATGCATATGTCTATGTATAATGTCTGTCTATGTATACAGTATGTGTATGTATATTGTTTGTCTGTGTCTATGCATATGTATATGTATAATGTCTGTCTGTGTCTATGCATATGTCTATGTATAATGTCTGTCTGTGTCTATGAATATGTATATGTATAGTGTCTGTCTGTGTCTATGCATACGTGTATGTATAGTGTCTGTCTGTGTCTATGCATATGTCTATGTTGTATAGTGTCTGTCTGTGTCTATGCATATGTATATGTATAATGTCTTCTTCACAGAAAAAAGAATGCCCAGCACTTACTGCGACCAGGTGCACGCTACAGGGGTCCTGCACATACCCCAAATGTCAACTCCAAAAGTTCAATAAAGTAGCAGCACCACTTGGTTCAAATATCCAAAAATGTTTATTGGGACATCACATAAACATTCAGTACAGTGCTGAATGTTTATGTGATGTCCCAATAAACATTTTTGGATATTTTAACCAAGTTTTTGGATATTTTAACCAAGTGGTGCTGCTATGTATAGTGTCTGTCTGTGGCTATGCATATGTCTATGTATAGTGTCTGTCTGTGGCTATGCATATGTCTATGTATAGTATCTGGCTGTGGCTATGCATATGTCTATGTATAGTGTCTGTCTGTGGCTGTGGTGCTGCAATGTATATTGTCTGTCTGTGTCTATGCATATGTCTATGTATAGTGTCTGTCTGTCTCTATGAATATGTCTATGTATAATGTCTGTCTGTGTCTATGCATATGTGTATGTATAGTGTCTGTCTGTGTCTATGCATATGTCTATATATAATGTCTTCTTCACAGAAAAAAGAATACCCAGCACTTACTGCGGCCAGGTGCACGCTATGTATAGTGTCTGTCTGTGGCTATGAATATGTCTATGTATAGTATCTGTCTGTGTATATGCATATGCCTATGTATAGTGTCTGTCTGTGGCTGTGGTGCTGCTATGTATAATGTCTGTATGTGGCTATGCATATGTGTATGTATAGTGTTTGTCTGTGTCTACGCATATGCCTATGTATAGTATCTGTATGTGGCTATGAATATGTGTATGTATAGTGTTTGTCTGTGTCTACGCATATGTAGCTATAAGTGTTTGGCTGTGCTTATGTATACGCATGGGATATCTGTACACTTAAAATCTTGCTAACCATGTATTTGGGTGCATCTGTGTGTAACTATAAATGTCAGTGTCTGTGAGCGACATTTCTACTCACAGACATCTGCATGATTATCAACAATCAGTCTCCACAGAGAATAGCTAAGATAATACCTGCCAGGTAGGCAGAGTCTTGACATGTTTCCTATGACCCTGTGAGACTCATATACTGCTACAGACAGCAGGATTTCAGGGCCTCTCTTTCCTGTTCTGGGCAGCAAAAATGTACTAACCACTAAAATTACAAAAGCACGAGTCCCGATCCCGCCTTCTGTGGCTGTAAAGGCTGAGCGGTTAAGATAGACACACAGCGTCGAGAGACGAGCAGCAGGGCGCCCGAGGAGTGTGGGGTTAAAGAGATCTAAGCAACATCGGCTGCGGATCCTAATCACCGATAACATTCTGTTGTTGTTTCGTTGATTGAACTTTGACTCTCATTACTGTTTCGCCAAAGGGATTATATAGGGCGACTTGTGATTTTTTACTTCGCGGACAAAGGGAGGACACTTCTAACACCGTCAGATTCTTGTTATTTGGTTTCCAACCAGTTCGCATACTGTTTTGAGTACAAAACATGAGACTGCTAGTTCATGTGGGCCATATCGATAACATTGCGTTCTTGCAAAAGGAGTTATTTAAGACTTAGCACAACACTATACTAAACGCAAGTCTATAGATAATTCATGTCATCAGGGGGCTGTCAGACTATGCTTAGATACAAGGTAGCCCTCAGTTTATGCCGGGGTTAGGTTCCAGAAGGAATGATTGTAAATCGAAACCGTTGTAAATTGAAACCCAGTTTATAATCATTAAGAAATGGCTCAGGAGACGAATCAGACTCCAGGACCTATGCTGTGCAGTACAGGATGTGGCTTTTATGGCAACCCTAGAACCAGTGGCATGTGCTCAGTGTGCTACAAAGAGCATCTTCAGCGGCAAAACAGTGGCAGAATCAGCCCAATGGGCACAACTAGTGGTTCAAATAGTCCTTCAGCTGAATATGCATCTGTACAGAGAGTAGAAACTGCTTTGAACATCTGTGACGCTGCTAGCAGCCCATCAGACAAATCAAGGGAGTTTACCTGTTACCCAGCAGATGACAGAAATGAGCATTTCAAGAGAAGACCATATAACCTCTGCAAAACTAGAAACTACAGAACCTGTTGTGACCCAGCCAAGTCCATCTGTATCTCAGCCTAGTACTTCTCAGAATGAGGAAAAGGCCCCAGAATTGACAAAACCAAAGAAAAACAGATGTTTCATGTGCAGGAAGAAGATTGGACTTACAGGTTTTGATTGTCGCTGTGGAAATCTGTTTTGTGGACTTCATCGTTATTCGGACAAGCACAACTGCCCTTATGACTACAAAGCTGAGGCTGCAGCAAAAATAAGGAAAGAAAATCCTGTTGTTGTTGCAGAGAAGATTCAGAGAATATAAAACCTATGATTTGTGAAGATTGACTTTTTTTTTTATTATTTTTGTTCTGATTTTAAAATATCCTAGGGAAACATTTAAAAGCAGATGCATGTCCATTTTTTTTTTCTTTCCTTTTGATGTTATCCAGAGTTTTACTTTTTGTGATGTCTCCTCTTCTGTTTTTGAGTTTTAGGATGTTTGGGTGTTTGTTACAGAGAACTTTTGGTTGGAGAGATACAGCCCTTTCAAGCTTGTGTACCTGAACCCAGAGACCTTGAACATATTAGTACTGGCCTATATATTTCATTTCAATGCATATCTTAGTAAAAGAATGTTTAGTATATGTGCCAAAAACAGGCTTAAAATCTGCATGTCTGCAACAGATGCTCATTTAGTATCTTGTATTGGATAACACGTTGGCATATGCAATGCACCTCTTCCTGTATTTTTGTTGTGGGATTTTGTTTCTTCCTTTTGAACAAACTAATTTGGATGAAAATGAAACGTTGCATGGCACGATTTGAAGATGACTACTATGCAAGACAAAATAAATTTCCTATGGTGGTGTTACATTGCATAAATTTTGTATACTTGATTTTCATTGACGTTCTCATACTTGTATGTATAATATATTGTTTTCCATTCTGGCTAATGTCTTGCAGCTGACAGCCTTTAAAAGGGTGTCCACATTTTATATAAAAATTAAGGTATTAAAACATTCAAGCTATCTGCTAGGCTTTACCAATACATTTTTAAGTTAGCATGATAAAAGTGCAAGCCCATTAAATATTGGAGGCTAACGTACACAAAGTTACCTTTTTTTCTTTTTGTATTGTTTCCTGAGGCCTTACTAATATAATGTAATATTTGTGGCTTGTTAGTTGCAAATCCAACCTAGTGACACTCCCTTGTGATGGAGAATTAGGCACTTGTACAATTAATTGATGTCTGAATTTGTGATATTACTTGTATCTGTGCCAACAGCTAACATTCTCTGTCAAGCTTAGCCGTTTTAGGGCTCCATGTACTAAGCAGTCAGCGAGCTACCCGCAACAAATCTCGCATCAAAACTCGCAAACTGATATGTACAAAGCCGTCAATTATGTTAAAACTCGCATCTTTAAAATTGCGAGCGTACTTATCCGCCAAACCTCGCTACCGCTCCATTTTTCACTGTAATTAGACACATTTGACCACCAACTCGCCAAAAAAACGAATGTACTAAAAAATCTATTTGTCCGCTCGCTACAATTTCCGCTCCCACCTCGCTATTTTTGCCTCGCCACCTTTTAGGTGGCGGGCAAGGTACAAAACAATAGGAAAGTCAATCTAGACGCCAGTCTAGACATATATAAAAGGCAGTAATATCAGCATTGTACTTACAGCATAACTGGCGTCTAATTTGTCTCTCATTTCCATGTACATAAATTGCGCCCAATTTGTCGACTGTAATTAAAGAGTAATCTATTTAAATTTGTATTGTTAGTTGTCAATCTTTATAATTATTTTTATATTAATATTTATATATTATCAGATCCAGATGAAGCCATATCCAAATTGTAAATAAATATTACAAAAATAACGCTCTGTTATCACTCTTCAAAAAATTTTGAACAATAATAAAGTTGTTTAGATAAGTTGAACTTTTATAGGAGCAAAATATCCCGCGACTACTATGATGTTCGTGACACCTTGCATGTCACGTGTTAATAATTGGCCAGACAATTCAACTGAAAGTTAAGTACCATCAGCTTAGTCGCGGCGAGCGAGGCGTCAAATTTATCAACAATCCGCAACTGCTCGCGGCGGGCTAGACTTGTCTATTTATTGGGGGAAATATTAGTACATAGCGACAGCGGACACCATTTCGCCCGCGGCGAGTAACGGCGAGTTTATCCGCGTCTACAATGACGGATGAATTGACGGCTTAGTACATGGAGCCCTTAGTGACTGTCAGTCTTTGATACCACCCTTTTGTGCCTTTTGTCATTACAACATACTTAATACTCTACAAAGGTCTTCTGGTTTATGTGCAGTAATTGCTTATAGGTCATATTGCATTAAAGTAGTATGAGCAATCTCTTGCAGCAATCAGCAGTTTCAATTCTCAGGGGAAAGGGTTTTATTTCTAATTTTATTTGTTTTATTTTTCTTCTAAGGTAAACTAATATAGCTTATTAATGGAGGTTTTACAATGTGATTCACTTGCACAGTTTTGCATGGAAAACCATACGTTTGCTGCTGTTGATTTCTCCCCTTTTTAAATTATATGGGTTGTACTGGGAAACACGTTGAGGGCTGCTCAACTCCTCCTTTTTAATTGTATTTGGGTGTAGAACTGTAGTGTTCTTGGTTGTATTGCATGGGCTGCGTTATCTACAGCTATGTACTAAAACAACTCTAGAAAAGGCAGTATACTTCACTGATGCTTGTCTGAAGATCACTTCTGTATTATAATGGAAGGTTTCTTGTGATTTTTTTTTTTTTTTTTAATTTTAGGTCAGAAAGTACAATTTATTTTTATTTTTTTAGAGTAGTGTTGTGGTAATGCCTGTTATCATCTGTAAATAGTTAACTATGTTCACTCAGCCTCACTAAGATCTGTGTCATGTCCCTAGTTTTTATTTCACTTTCCAAGCATCAGGATCTTTTGCTTCAAACTTTGTATTTCTGTTCTCAGTTATTAGATATGCAAATGTGTACAGATAGTTCATATTTATGTATTGCACATAATCATGCTACTCAGCATTTATGCTATATTGTATTATGTAAATAATAAAATTATGTACAGAGGACATGGCTAAAAAAAAAAAAAAAGAAAAATTACAAAAGCACAGTCTCCAGTCTGATGCAACTTTAGTAACAAACTTAAGGGTTTAATGCAGTCTTGCCAATGACGTTATTGCACTGGTTATAGCTGTGCCAATTTATCTAATTTCCTGTTCTGTGATATCAAACTATATTATAAAAAGGGCCCTTGTACTGTTCTTTTTACTCTTTAATATGTTCCCAATGTTCAATTTTACCATTTACCTTTATTTTGTCATTTAAATTAGTTGCTTTTGCCAGTTGAAATAACAACCTATAATGAAAATTTCAATATTGCAGTATCGCCTATAGAAATCTATTTGAACAAAAGGCAACAACAGAAATCAACTGCACATTGGGGACCCATCATCTGCAAATGCAATAATTTCTTAAAGTCCCCTTAAACTTAAGGCTTAAAGTAATCTGGGGCCACCTTTTTCTTTGTGGCATATAAAGGAGGGTACACACGAACCACATTTATTTATTTTTAAATTTATTTTCCTGACCTATTTATCAATTAATAATTAAGTAATTTGTTCCTTGAGGTGAGTTGCAAACAACCCTGCACTACCTATTGGTTTTAAAAACCAAAACATTACCAATTTTTCAATGCAAAAAAAAGTTTAAACATGTTTAACCTCTTCAGTGCCATGGGTTTGAGAAATGTTTCCACCACTGGACGCCAGATGGATTCTCATGATTTTAATATGCATCCATTCATTCTTTATTCCATGTTTTTGGTTTAAGATGTGATGCAATAAATCTGAAAAAAGCGGTTTCCTGCTATTATACAGTATATTTTTAACACATTCAATCCCTACACTGAAAGGAAGTGGTTTTATAAAAACTCTTATCCACCTGAATATTCCAGCACCAAATTTATATCAGTATTCATATTTATAGGGTCGTTATTGACAGGAAATTACTAAGAGCACAACATTATTTTCATGATTCAGTATGCAATTTAAAAAAAATCCAGTTTACTTCTATTGTCAAATTGTGCACAATCATTTTATATGCACTTTCTGAGGCATTTACTGAGCATGTGCAAAAGATCACAGTGTAAATGTATATGCATTTTGTGACTGGCTCATGGCTGTCACATGATACAGGGGGCAAGAAAAATTGAAGTAACTTTGAAATTTGTAAGAAAAAAATCAGACATATGTGAGCAAATTTCATGACTGAATTCAAATTATTTAAGTTATCAATGTTTAAGTACTCTTGGAATCAATTATATACACCTTTGAGAATATAGAGTAATTTTTCTATGGAAATGCTTGTCAAGAAATCAGTGTCAAAGATCCAAGCTCTTCAAGGAAATGTCTTTCTTGTTTCAGATTCTTAGCAAATACTTCATTAGGACATGGTAGTTAGACTTAAAAGGGGTGAATAAGCCCATAACGTAACAGAGGTGGGGATTTCTAATCCACTTATTGAATTTCTAGGTCAGGGCAAACTCAAGCCTATACTAGATCTTTATAATTATAGCGGGAGGACATTTCACATCTTGGCAGGAATATGCTCAGCTGTATGACTTGCTACATTCAAATCCATATAAAACAGATTTTGTACATACTCTAACACCTTTTGAGAGTCTGTGTTAGCAATATCACATCACCTGGGGCTCGTTAGCACTATATAGGTGTGTTTTAGATGATTGCATGTCTAGCTCGCTTCCAAACTACACACTGAAATGGCAAGAGATACTGGGAATTGTGATATCACCTCAGGAATGTCTTAAAATATTCCAAAACACTCCAAATTTTATTCCCTAGTGCCTCTCCTTGTTGCTGGAGGGTCTTGCTCTCTCCTCAGCTGGTTTTGGGGTTCATTTGAATCTGTTTTTCCACGCCTCTTAGGGCACATATTCTCTTCACCCTTAAATGCATTATTCAGTGATAAACCCAAATATGCACGCAAACTTGCACTAAAACCTTGTCCAAATTGGCCTTTTTAGTGCCTGATCTCTTATTGCAAGACACAGGAACTCAACATATGACCCCAACCTACTAAACTGGCAAGATATGAGAAACAAACTAGTCACACTTTAGGAATACTCTTATCTTGGGGGGGGGGGGATAGAGCCCAAAGGTCATAATACAGTGGATATAAAAAGTCTATACACCCTTATAGAACTGCAGGTTTTTGAAATGTAAAGGCAGAAACAAAAACAATATACACATATCACTTTTTTCCATTTGTAATGTGATATTCCAACAAACAAAAATCCAGACGGAAAAAAAACAAATAATTAATTATTAGAAACAAAAAAAAAAATACTACACCCTGATAAGTCTGCCAAACTTTCATAATGTGTTCACAGTAAACCAATCACATTCTAAATCATGCCTGTAGGTAAACAGCATACACCTGCCATCAATGAAATGTATTTTGATTAAACTCAGATTAAAGTCTGTTGCTGTAGTATTTGCTTGAAAGTTTGGGGTTGCATTCTATTGGGAGAGACATGGTCCACAAAGAAAATGCAAGAGCTTATTGTTGAAAAATAACAATCAGGAGAGGGATATAAAAAAATATTGAAGCACTGGATGTACTATGAAGAAGTCTTAAAATCATCATCAATAAGGGGAAAACATTTTGCAACACAGAGACATTGCAAAGATCAGGACGACCTTCCAAAGTGGATGAGAGGACAAGGAGAAAACTTATCTGGGAGACTACCATGAGGGCAACAGCAACACTGGAGGAGCTACAATAATTTCTGGAAGGTACAAGTCATTCCTTGTATGTGATCACCAACTCTCGTATTCTCCACATGTCTGGGCTATGGGATAGGGTGGCAAGATGGAAACCCTTTCTTACAAAAACTAACATCCAAGCCCATCTAAATTATGCCAAAAAGGAACACCCAAACCCATCTAAATCGCCCAAACCATTTGGGAAAACGTGCTATGGTTTGACGAGACAGCGGTTGAATTTTTCATCCTAGATTGTAAAAAAACATGTTTGACGCAAATTCAATAAAGCTCATCATCCAAGAAGCACAATACCCATGCTTCTCTTCAGCTGATTTAAGGGCTCTTGTCAAGATAGATGGGATAATTAATAGTTCTGAATATCAAGATACTTTGGCACAAAACCTGCTGGCCTCTATCAGTAAGATGAAGATGAAGAGAGGAATTTTACATTCCAACATGACAATGACCCCAAGCACACACATAATCAAGACATAGCTTCAGAAAAGGAAAATCAAAGTCTTGATCAGAGCCCAGGGGGCCGAATTATCAATGTCTGGCGGACATAATACAATGTAGTGTATCATGTCCGCCAGACATTGCTGAACATTTAACATTGCACAAGCAGTTCTGTTGAACTGCTTGTGCAATGCTGCCCCCTGCAGATTAGTGGCCAATCTGCTGCTAGCAGGCAGTGTCAATCAACCCGATCGTATGAGATCAGGCGGATTGATGTCCGCTGCTTCAGAGTTGGTGGACGAGTTTAGGAGCAGTGGTCTTAAGACTGCTGCTTCTTAATTCCTGTTTCAGGCGAGCCTGAAGGCTCGCGCAGAAACAGCGGTATTTGGCCCTATTCGGGCCATGGTCAATCAGCCTCCAGGTCTCAATCGCATTGAAAACCTGCTGAAGGACCTAAAGAGAGCTGTATACTGGAGATCCTCTTGCAATTTGAAAAAACTTGAACTTTTTTGCAAAGCAGAGTGGGGATAAACTTAAAAAGTTAATAGAGACTTATTCACAAAGACTTGCTTTTCTAATAAATGCAAAAGGTTCTTCCACAAAGTATAAGTTGGGGAGTGTATTATTATTGTTATTATTTAAAATATTAATTAGTTTTTTATTTCCTTATGATTTTTTTAGATGATTACATTACAGAAGTCTGACATTTAAATTGTTGTTATTTCTGTCTTTACATTTATAAAACCTGCAATTTCATATGGGTGTGTAGAATTTTTATATCCACTGTAGGTGATAGTAAATCCTAGCGTTTGTGAAACGCTAGATTTACCAGTTGAACAAATAAAGGGGACTTTCAATCATGAAGTATAAAAAAACTTCATTCTGAAAGTTCCTTTATTTGTCTGAAGCATTCGCCACACTGAGCACCTCAGGCAGCCCACGGCAGAAAGCTATTTTGCTGTGAGGTGATCTGGCCCGCACGGCTATTAGCTAAGAGGTGGAAAGGTCACCTCACAGCAAAATAGTGTTCTGCCGTGGGATGCCTGAGGAGCTCAGCACGGCGAACACTTCAGACAAATAAAGTAACTTTCAGCATGAAGTATTTTATACTTTATTACTGAAAGTCCCCTTTATTTGTTCCATTGGTAAATCCTAGCGTTTCACAAATGCTAGGATTTACCATCACTTTAAAGGGATACAACCCCAACTTTTTTTCTTTTGTGGTTCAGATAGAGCATGCAATTTTAATCAACGCTCAAATTTACTACTATTATCACTTTTTCTTCGTTCTCTTGCTAACTTTATTTGAAAAAGCAGGAATGTACGTTTTTTTGTGGCGTTCTGTAGAAACAGCCAACTCGAGATTTACTCTCTGTGACACTTTACCACCATGTTTCCCCTCTCAGTTACTTCGCTACAAATGACAGAGTCTCGTTCTCTCACAAATAATTTTAAAACTGCTATTTAGTACTCTTTGTTTAAGTTGCAAATCATTGATGCCAGTTTTGCTGATATAATTTTCTATTGAACTTAATAATAACATCTACAACTACCACTAATAATAATAAACTCCAAGATGTGAAACTTAACCCTGTCATAAAAGTACGACAGACTATTATGATCAAAAAGAAAAAAAGTATTTTAACATGCCATGGAAGAAAAATGAATTAATTTAGTATTTTAAGAGAATATTAATTTAACTGTTTAAAAAAAAGTTATCAGTTAAGGATTAGCCAATCATAGCAAGGCATAGACAGCCAATCAGACTACATGTTTTGGTAATAGAGTTTACCTTTAAAGGTGACGTCTAAGCGCATGCAGCTATTTGATGGGTTTTCTGACAGTGCTGCGCGCATGCACACTGAAAGCTGTTGGAGAACTCAACAAGTTTTTCAAAAAGGTCAGTGACGTAACTGGAGCATGGACAGTGCGGGGATTGGAAAATCCAACAGGGTTTGTGCAATGCTGTTGGGTGCACGCGCATGCTCACTAGAGACAACTCTGCAAAATCTGCTGCTGGAGAGTCAACGGAAGTGATGATGTAATTGGAGATTTCGACGAGTTGGCGGTTTTGACAGAACACCGGATTATCTTTGGTTCAGCACCTGGGTAGCACTTGCTGATTGGTGGCACATTTTTTTTACCCAGGTGCTGAACCAAAAATGGGCCTTTACATGAAAAAATTATAGAAACGAAGAAAAATTTGCCTAGATTACAAGTTTTGCGTTAACAGGGGTGCGGTGCTAACAAGCAGTTTATGCTCACCGCTCACTTACAGACAGCGCTGGTATTACAGGGTTTTTACAAATCCGGCGTTAACCGCAAAAAAGTGAGCGTAGAGCAAAATTTTGCTCCATATCTCACCTCAATACCAGCGCTGCTTACGTTAGCGGTGAGCTGGTAAAACGTGCTCGTGCACGATTTCCCAGTAGGAATCAATAGGGGAGAGCCGGCTGAAGAAAAAACTAACACCTGCAAAAAAGCAGCGTTTAGCTCCTAACGCAGCCCCATTGATTCCTATGGGGAAATAAAAGTTATGTCTACACCTAACACCCTAACATGAACCCCGAGTCTAAACACCCCTAATCTTACACTTATTAACCCCTAATGTGCCGCCCCCAACATCGTCAACACCTAAATTATATTATTAACCCCTAATCTGCCGCTCCGGACACCGCCGCCACCTACATTATATTTATTAACCCCTAATCTGCCGCCCCCAATGTCGCCGCAACCTAACTACATTTATTAACCCCTAATATGCCGCCCCGAACATCGCCACCACTATAATAAAGTTATTAACCCCTAAACCTAAGTCTAACCCTAACCCCACCTAACTTAAATATATTTTAAATAAATCTAAATAAAATTACTACAATTAACTAAATAATTCCTATTTAAAACTAAATACTTACCTATAAAATAAACCCTAAGCTAGCTACAATATAACTAATAGTTACATTGTAGCTAGCTTAGGGTTTATTTTTATTTTACAGGCAACTTTGTATTTATTTTAACTAGGTACAATAGTTACTAAATAGTTATTAACTATTTAATAACTACCTAGTTAAAATAAAGACAAATTTACCTGTAAAATAAAACCTAACCTAAGTTACAATTACACCTAACACTACACTACAATTAAATTAATTACCTAAATTAAATACAATTAATTACCCAACCGGGCCGAAGTCCTCAACAAAGCCGGGAGAAGTCTTCATCCAAGCGGTGCGAAGTGGTCCTCCAGACGGGCAGAAGTCTTCATAGAATTCTATCAGCCAATCGGAATTAAGGTAGAAAAAATCCTATTGGCTGATGCAATCAGCCAATAGGATTGAACTGGCATTCTATTGGCTGATTGGAACAGCCAATAGAATGTCAGCTCAATCCAATTGGCTGATTGGAACAGCCAATAGAATGCCAGCTCAATCCTAATGGCTGATTGGATCAGCCAATAGGATTGAACTTCAATCCTATTGGCTGACTGCATCAGCCAATAGGATTTTTTCTACCTTAATTCCGATTGGCTGATAGAATTCTATCAGCCAATCGGAATTGAAGGGACGCAATCTTGGATGACGTCATTTAAAGGAACCTTCATTCTGTGTTTAGCCGTCGGAAGAAGTGGATGCTCTGCGTCAAATGTCTTGAAGATGGACCCGCTCCACGCCGGATGGATGAAGATAGAAGATGCCGTCTGGATGAAGACTTCTGCCCGTCTGGAGGACCACTTCGCCCGGCTTGGATGAAGACTTCTCCCGGCTTCGTTGAGGACTTCAGCCCAGTTGGGTGAAGACGTCTCCAGGTAAGGTGATCTTCAGGGGGATAGTGTTCGTTTTTTTTAAGGGGGGATTGGGTGGGTTTTAGAGTAAGGTTGGTTGTGTGGGTGGTGGGTTTTAATGTGGGGGGGGGGAAATTGTATTTTTTTTCTCCAGGTAAAAGAGCTGATTACTTTGGGGCAATGCCCTGCAAAAGGCCCTTTTAAGGGCTATTTGTAATTTAGTGTACGGTAGGGCTTTTTTATTTTGGGGGGGCTTTTTTTATTTTGTTAGGGTGATTAGATTAGGTGTAATTAGTTTAAAAATCTTGTAATTTCTTTATTATTTTCTGTAATTTAGTGTTTGTTTGTTTTTTGTACTTTAGATAATTTTATTTAATTGTAATTAATTTTATTTAATTTAGGTAATTAATTTAATTGTAGTGTAGTGTTAGGTGTAATTGTAACTTAGGTTAGATTTTATTAACTATTTAATAACTATTGTACCTAGTTAAAATATATACAAAGTTGCCTGTAAAATAAAAATAAACCCAAAGCTAGCTACAATGTAACTATTAGTAATATTGTAGCTAGCTTAGGGTTTATTTTATAGGTAAGTATTTAGTTTTAAATAGGAATTATTTAGTTAATTGTAGTCATTTTATTTAGATTTATTTAAATTATATTTTTTAGGTGGGGTTAGGGTTAGACTTAGGTTTAGAGGTTAATAACTTTATTATTATAGTGGCGGCGACGTTGGGGGCGGCAGATTAGGGGTTAATAAATGTGGATAGGTGGCGGCGATGTTAGGGCCGGCAGATTAGGGGTTAATAATATTTAAATAGTGTTTGCGATGTGGGAGTGTGGCGGTTTAGGGGTTAATATATTTATTATAGTGGTGGCGATGTCCAGTTCGGCAGATTAGGGGTTAAAAAATGTATTTAAGTGTTTGCGATGTGGGGGGGGGGGGGCTCGGTTTAGGGGTTTATGGGTGTTAGTGTACTTTTTAGCACTTTAGTTAAGAGTTTTATGCTACGGCATTGTAGTGTAAAACTCATAACTACTGACTTTAAAATGCGGTACCAGGCTTGACAGGAGAGGGTCTACCGCTCACTTTTTTGTCAGACTCGTAATACCAGCGCTATGCAAGTCCCATTGAAAATATAGGATACGCAATTGACGTAAGTGGATTTGCGGTATTTCCGAGTCTGGCCAAAAAAGTGAGCGGTACACCTGTACCTGCAAGACTCGTAATACCAGCGGGCGTTAAAAATCAGCGTTGGGACCGGCCAACGCTGCTTTTTAAGCCTAACGCAAGACTCGTAATCTAGCCGATTAATAATAGGAGTAAATTAGAAAGTTGCTTAATATTGCATGCTCTATCTGAATCACGAAAGAAAAAATGTAGGTTTAATATCCCTTTAAGTAAACTCCAGAGCAGCTAGCTGAGCCTATCTAGTGAGCCAATGACCTGAGGCATATGTGTATAGCCACCAATCATCAGATAGCTCTCAGTAGTGCCCTGCTGTTCCTGAACCTATCTAGGGCCTAGATTTGGAGTTTGGCGGTAAAAGGGCTGTTAACGCTCCGCGGGCTTTTTTCTGGCCGCACCATAAAATTAACTCTGGTATCGAGAGTTCAAACAAATGCTGCGTTAGGCTCCAAAAAAGGAGCGTAGAGCATTTTTACCGCAAATGCAACTCTCGATACCAGCGGTGCTTACGGACGCGGCCAGCCTCAAAAACGTGCTTGTGCACGATTCCCCCATAGGAAACAATGGGACTGTTTGAGCTGAAAAAAAACCTAACACCTGCAAAAAAGCAGCGTTCAGCTCCTAACGCAGCCCCATTGTTTCCTATGGGGAAACACTTCCTACGTCTGCACCTAACACTCTAACATGTACCCCGAGTCTAAACACCCCTAGCCTTACACTTATTAACCCCTAATCTGCCGCCCCCGCTATCGCTGACACCTGCATATTTTTTTTAACCCCTAATCTGCCGCTCCGTAAACCGCCGCAACCTACGTTATCCCTATGTACCCCTAATCTGCTGCCCTAACATCGCCGACCCCTATATTATATTTATTAACCCCTAATCTGCCCCCCTCAACGTCGCCGACACCTGCCTACACTTATTAACCCCTAATCTGCCGAGCGGACCTGAGCGCTACTATAATAAAGTTATTAACCCCTAATCCGCCTCACTAACCCTATCATAAATAGTATTAACCCCTAATCTGCCCTCCCTAACATCGCCGACACCTACCTTCAATTATTAACCCCTAATCTTCCGAGCGGAGCTCACCGCTATTCTAATAAATGTATTAACCCCTAACGCTAAGTCTAACCCTAACACTAACACCCCCATAACTTAAATATAATTTACATCTAACGAAATTAATTAACTCTTATTAAATAAATGATTCCTATTTAAAGCTAAATACTTACCTGTAAAATAAATCCTAATATAGCTACAATATAAATTATAATTACATTGTAGCTATTTTAGGATTAATATTTATTTTACAGGCAACTTTGTAATTATTTTAACTAGGTACAATAGCTATTAAATAGTTAAGAACTATTTAATAGCTACCTAGTTAAAATAATAACAAATTTACCTGTAAAATAAATCCTAACCTAAGATATAATTAAACCTAACACTACCCTATCAATAAAATAATTAAATAAACTACCTACAATTACCTACAATTAACCTAACACTACACTATCAATAAATTAATTAAACACAATTGCTACAAATAAATACAATTAAATAAACTAGCTAAAGTACAAAAAATAAAAAAGAACTAAGTTACAAAAAATAAAAAAATATTTACAAACATAAGAAAAATATTACAACAATTTTAAACTAATTACACCTACTCTAAGCCCCCTAATAAAATAACAAAGCCCCCCAAAATAAAAAATTCCCTACCCTATTCTAAATTAAAAAAGTTACAAGCTCTTTTACCTTACCAGCCCTGAACAGGGCCCTTTGCGGGGCATGCCCCAAGAATTTCAGCTCTTTTGCCTGTAAAAGAATAAATACAATACCCCCCCCCAACATTACAACCCACCACCCACATACCCCTAATCTAACCCAAACCCCCCTTAAATAAACCTAACACTAAGCCCCTGAAGATCTTCCTACCTTGTCTTCACCATACCAGGTTCACCGATCCGTCCTGGCTCCAACATCTTCATCCAACCCAAGCGGGGGTTGGCGATCCATCATCCGGTGCTGAAGAGGTCCAGAAGAGGCTCCAAAGTCTTCCTCCTATCCGGCAAGAAGAGGACATCCGGACCGGCAAACATCTTCTCCAAGCGGCATCTTCGATCTTCTTCCATATGGTGCGGAGCGGGTCCATCTTGAAGCAGGCGACGCGGATCCATCCTCTTCTTCCGTTGTCTCCCGACTAATGACGGTTCCTTTAAGGGACGTCATCCAAGATGGCGTCCCTCGAATTCCGATTGGCTGATAGGATTCTATCAGCCAATCGGAATTAAGGTAGGAATTTTCTGATTGGCTGATGGAATCAGCCAATCAGAATCAAGTTCAATCCGATTGGCTGATCCAATCAGCCAATCAGATTGAGCTCGCATTCTATTGGCTGTTCCGATCAGCCAATAGAATGCGAGCTCAATCTGATTGGCTGATTGGATCAGCCAATCGGATTGAACTTGATTCTGATTGGCTGATTCCATCAGCCAATCAGAAAATTCCTACCTTAATTCCGATTGGCTGATAGAATCCTATCAGCCAATCGGAATTCGAGGGACGCCATCTTGGATGACGTCCCTTAAAGGAACCGTCATTAGTCGGGAGACAACGGAAGAAGAGGATGGATCCGCGTCGCCTGCTTCAAGATGGACCCGCTCCGCACCGGATGGAAGAAGATCGAAGATGCCGCTTGGAGAAGATGTTTGCCGGTCCGGATGTCCTCTTCTTGCCGGATAGGAGGAAGACTTTGGAGCCTCTTCTGGACCTCTTCAGCACCGGATGATGGATCGCCAACCCCCGCTTGGGTTGGATGAAGATGTTGGAGCCAGGACGGATCGGTGAACCTGGTATGGTGAAGACAAGGTAGGAAGATCTTCAGGGGCTTAGTGTTAGGTTTATTTAAGGGGGGGTTGGGTTAGATTAGGGGTATGTGGGTTGTAATGTTGGGGGGGGGTATTGTATTTATTCTTTTACAGGCAAAAGAGCTGAAATTCTTGGGGCATGCCCCGCAAAGGGCCCTGTTCAGGGCTGGTAAGGTAAAAGAGCTTGTAACTTTTTTAATTTAGAATAGGGTAGGGAATTTTTTATTTTGGGGGGCTTTGTTATTTTATTAGGGGGCTTAGAGTAGGTGTAATTAGTTTAAAATTGTTGTAATATTTTTCTTATGTTTGTAAATATTTTTTTATTTTTTGTAACTTAGTTCTTTTTTATTTTTTGTACTTTAGCTAGTTTATTTAATTGTATTTATTTGTAGCAATTGTGTTTAATTAATTTGATAGTGTAGTGTTAGGTTAATTGTAGGTAATTGTAGGTAGTTTATTTAATTATTTTATTGATAGGGTAGTGTTAGGTTTAATTATATCTTAGGTTAGGATTTATTTTACAGGTAAATTTGTTATTATTTTAACTAGGTAGCTATTAAATAGTTCTTAACTATTTAATAGCTATTGTACCTAGTTAAAATAATTACAAAGTTGCCTGTAAAATAAATATTAATCCTAAAATAGCTACAATGTAATTATAATTTATATTGTAGCTATATTAGGATTTATTTTACAGGTAAGTATTTAGCTTTAAATAGGAATCATTTATTTAATAAGAGTTAATTAATTTCGTTAGATGTAAATTATATTTAAGTTAGGGGGGTGTTAGTGTTAGGGTTAGACTTAGCTTTAGGGGTTAATCAATTTATTAGAATAGCGGTGAGCTCCGGTCGTCAGATTAGGGGTTAATAATTGAAGGTAGGTGTCGGCGATGTTAGGGAGGGCAGATTAGGGGTTAATACTATTTATGATAGGGTTAGTGAGGCGGGTTAGGGGTTAATAACTTTATTATAGTAGCGCTCAGGTCCGCTCGGCAGATTAGGGGTTAATAAGTGTAGGCAGGTGTCGGCGACGTTGAGGGGGGCAGATTAGGGGTTAATAAATATAATATAGGGGTCGGCGGTGTTAGGGGTAGCAGATTAGGGGTACATAGGGATAACGTAGGTGGCGGCGCTTTGCGGTCGGAAGATTAGGGGTTAATTATTTTAAGTAGCTGGCGGCGACGTTGTGGGGGGCAGGTTAGGGGTTAATAAATGTAATACAGGGGTCGGCGGGGTTAGGGGCAGCAGATTAGGGGTACATAAGTATAACGTAGGTGGCGGTCGGCAGATTAGGGGTTAAAAATTTTAATCGAGTGGCGGCGATGTGGGGGGAGCTCGGTTTAGGGGTACATAGGTAGTTTATGGGTGTTAGTGTACTTTAGGGTACAGTAGTTAAGAGCTTTATGAACCGGCGTTAGCCAGAAAGCTCTTAACTCCTGCTATTTTCAGGCGGCTGGAATTTTGTCGTTAGAGCTCTAACGCTCACTTCAGAAACGACTCTAAATACCGGCGTTAGAAAGATCCCATTGAAAAGATAGGATACGCAAATGGCGTAGGGGGATCTGCGGTATGGAAAAGTCGCGGCTGAAAAGTGAGCGTTAGACCCTTTAATCACTGACTCCAAATACCAGCGGGCGGCCAAAACCAGCGTTAGGAGCCTCTAACGCTGGTTTTGACGGCTACCGCCGAACTCCAAATCTAGGCCATAGTATGCTTTTCAAGAAAGGGTATCAGCAAGTTAAAAAGTCTCTTAATATTGTATGCTCTGTCATCTGAACCAAGAAAGTTTTACTTTGACTTCATATCCATTACCTCTCCCCTTTTAATCGCTTTTGATAAACATTACGTAACAATTCTTTATCACTACCAAATGAGTAATGTTTACTAAACGTTGCTAGCTCATAACATACAGCTGGTCTGGGAAGTATTCATTGTAAATATGTTCTTAGGTATCTGTTGGTGCAATGATATAGATATTTCCTTTATTAAATGAGACTCTGATATTGTAGCAACAAGGAATAACTATATCATAAAGGCATAAATTATACATATTTCCTGTATAACAGAGACCTGATAACAATATTCAGCGTTAGATAAACAGTTTTACTTCCTCTGTGAGATATCATGCGATTACTGCAAGACTATTTACCATCTCGATTTATGAGCTATATTTAACAAAACTTAATACAAACAAAACTAGAATACACAGCTGACATGAGCAGAAATCCCTAGAATCCTTTTACATTAGGGGTAGCTGGTCAAAGGACAAGGAGAAAATAAGTCTCCTATTCCCATCAGTAAAGTATTCTGTATGACAGTAACATGAGACATCTTGCCTACTATAGACTATAATGATGCCCCAGCCTGGGCAAATATAACACTGCTGCAGGAATACACAGCCAGAGAACAGAAGTACAACACTGCAATATAACAAAAGAAAAAAAATGTGATATAAATCACTGGGGGGCGCTATACAATAATACCCAGAATTGTAATACAATAGTGATAATATATAAAAAAAAAAAAAACAATGAATGAAGGACTCTCAATTAACTATGTTCATGCATAGATACAAATCAAAGTCATTCAATCAAGTGAACAAGTCCATTTCATCTATCAGACGAAGAGATATGATGTAGTAGGTGAAAGGCTTCAATGCGTATGAGGTGTGGTGCAGGCACAGGTGATCGTTCTAAAAGATAATCCAAAGCAGAGAGGCGCCAACATGTGTGTATCAATAGGTTATGAAGAGAGTACACACAGTAAGGATAAACACAGGGTGTTCACATTTAAGTAGAGCACACCAATGTGCTTATGGACACAGGCTGGTTATCACAGCTAACCAGCTAGCTGTTCCTGGGCTCTGGAACCGGGGAATTCAACGATCCGTTAGTATGGTAGTGTGAATCTCACAGTAGGAAAGCGCAGACAGCGGTATCAAATAAAACAGTGTTTATTAAACACAATACAAAAAGATACCATAAAAACAATTGTACTGGATGAGCAATAAAAACTATTCTATTTTGCAATGCGTTTCTCGGCTCTTAGGCCGATTCATCAGGCATAACTAAAATTTCAATTTACCCGGATTTTATAGCCGCACACTACCAAACATTTGTTAGCACCTCCCCTACTGGGAGGAAATAAGGCAACCAATCCCTGTCGTAATCGTGGGTGTGTGGAAATCACTCGTAAATGTACACAAACTTTATTTAGTGCAGTGATATATATACACACAGAGTGCAATAATGCACTTAAAAATTACTTTCATGTAGATCCCTAAAAGCGTCATTGGAGCTAAAAAAAGGATATCTAGTGAAAGGATACGTTGTATTGTGATATTGGACTCGAGTATATGGGAGTGATAACGTGACGTCACTGAAGGCTGTGAGAATATGTGTGCGAAATATCGTAATCGGCTTGATCTTTATCTCAAAAATAATAATAATAATAAAAAGTGAAAATACAGTTATTGCGTGTAGGCACTAAGAGTCGCTACACTGCTGTGAAGATTTTATGAATCAATAGACGTTGCTAAGCGACCAGTATATACTGGCGTGATCTCGCTACATTGCTGCATAATTGTGCACCTATGTCTGGGCTACTGTGTGTCAGATTAGTGAGTGTAAAGGGGATATCACTAACATTGTCATAACTGCGAATAGGAAAATGTGTCAATGTACCCAATTTACTACAGGGTGTCCCAGCTATCTACAGTCTTTATGTCTCACTCAATATATGTGTAGGAAATGGAGGTCAAATATATGAGGTGTATCCTATCACCCACATGGGTATCTAAAAATTATACATATATATATATATATAGAGTCTACTGTTAATGACACTTCACAAAAGTAGGCAAATTGATAGTGCAAAAAATAAATAAGTGGGGATCGTATATACTAAGTGTGTGTAATGTGGATGATAGATGTATATGTACACAAAGTAATACACAAATAAACGCATCAATATATGATGAGTGAGTCCAAAATTATTCCAAAACACTTCTTTACATTACATGGGTGTTGATGACATAATAATCAACAAAGTGTCTATTTAAACCAATGTGAGCAAAAGACCTTTGATCATATTGAAGGTAATAGACTCATTCAACCCCATGTTACATCACTACAAATGGACTCAACATGATATGTTGAGGTGCAGTGAAATAAAACTATTAAAGAATGGTGGGGGTATCACAAGAATTTACCAACGTGTGACACTACCCACATAGGAGGACTAACAGGTACCAAAAACATATTTAACACAGTTAATTAAAAATAAAAACAAGCGTATGAAGGGGGGCGGAGCCAACTTTGGATCCAGATGGTCGCACATCCCAACAGCTCTGACCATAATACATATAAAAAAACTAATTTGGCGACCGTCTGTGTTACACAGATTTTTCTATTTAGCTAATATTGTAGTCTAGAGAGCACAGCCGTTTTTAGAAGCTGATCTTAAGGAGTGTGATCCTACATACACGGAGCCTCTCAGGACTACTGCGTTCAGCATCGCGCTCAGAGCCAGCCATCTTGCGGCCTAGGCGGCACTTCCAACAGACAGCAAGTTTGCCCAGAAACTATTATTTCTAACCTTCAATTAGGGACTTACCTTCCTATCTAATAATGGAGGCTGCAGATCGGATTGTAGAGCAGATGCATACCTTTTTGGACGGATGCAGAGTTTTGCTCGAGCACCAAATTGCCAGGAAGCCTCAGCAGACAGCACCGGTGCTCACAGCACACGCCGCTCACTCACTCGTACCCATAGCAACTCCAGAGAACAGGAGAGTTGTAAGCTCACAGTGTCCGCCACTTGCTTGGCATCTAGTACAGAGTTCTCTGGGAGTGAAATGTTTGAAGGTAGCGACCCGCGTGAGTGAGACAGGAGTTTACCTATCATCCGATGCCGCAGACAACAGTACACCAAAGAGATATCCAACATCTTGTGTTATGACCTGCAGCGGCCCCTGGGATCAGTTAGGGGAAGGTCGGGCCAGAAGAGCAGTAGCACGGACTGATTCTTACCTCACATGCCTGGAGTTGTCCTCTCTGTCAGGTGGCCTTTCCCAGCATCGCTTACATTTTAAGGACCAAACTTACAACCCCACATATGAGCTCACTCCTAAGGCTCCCATCAGACCCGCCACGTTTGGCGACACGTACATCATAGCTTGTTATTCTTATGGGGCTGCGAGATGGAACCTGCAAGCACGAGCCCAGTTCAGCATAAGTACCGTTGGCTATTCAAAGCGGCTATTAATGCCAGATTCAGAGATAACGATCCCTGGAGGCATTGGATAAGGGGTCAGTTCTGCATCTCTCCAGGCCCACCACACTCTCTGCAGACTGTTAAGGGACGTTGGCTACGATGGAGACTTATTTAATTATTTCTGGAATGTCCAGGTTAAGCTGGGTAGACATTTATACTTGCTTACAGCTATGTTATATTTTAGTATTTTGCCATTTTCCCTTCCAGCTCTTTGACGTTAAGCCACGCTATACTCCTGACCACTGTTGCAGCTACATCTGTATTTCTATGCCTAATTATATATGAAGTTCAAACTGTTATAGATGTTTAGGAATTTAGTGTTCTACACTGTTTATAAATGGTTAATTCTCTCCCAAGGTTAATGTTTCGTGGCCTATAGTAGATTTAGCATCTGATCACCAGCTATGTATATTTAGCCTATCACCATCTGGGCATCTATCAGTTTCACTAAGGCTCTAATCCTTTATATAAGACTTATTGAGAGTGCATATATTGTGTTAGAGTTATTGATGGGTGCTATGTGCTAATGCCCTGATGATAGGGGGTATGTTGGGGTGTTGGTATTAGGGGTACCCGTAACCTGTTAGCTCGCAATGGACCCAATTGAGCTTACTCTTTCCAATTTAGCAGCTTCTAATTAATTATAGTGCCCATTTTTGAGGCTCGCCGAGGATAGAACACTTACTTTATTGCCTTGGGTTAGCACAATGTTCAATAGCAATTTTTACATGTTTATGAGTTTAGGCAGTTATTTAGAACTAAACTTTCTATGATACACTGTTTGGTCTAAGCTTTATAGTCCTCTTTATTGCATGGGACCCTACTATTGCTCCCTGTCACATATTAAGTCAAACCATTGCTCCACATAGCTCCCTATTTATAGGTCTATTTCCCACCCATTTATGTTGACTGTAGGTAGATAAATTTATTTTCCTAACTAAAATCTGAAATATTTCAAAACTATTTAGCTATGTATTTTTTATTTAATTATTTTTCTTGCGGTCCAACTCATTAATTTGGGATGGTGTCCTGCTGTCCGCGGCCGAGGCGGCGGGGCATCTTCCTCTTAATCTAAGTACCCATTTTTATTAGGCCACACTAATGCTCTAGCATATATACAACTGCTAATGCTAAAATTTGGACCTAGACAAAGCAATATTTAAAGATGCATGTCAGCGTTTATTTGTCTTCATAGCTGGTCATGATATTATTTATAATACCTAATTAACCTGCCACTAACATCCTACTACCTTATTCCTAAAAGTTTCATAGTAGACACCAATTATACCCTTCTCTCCCTTCATTAATGAGGGTACCCCTCATCTTATATATGTCATCCCAACTACAGTTTTGAGACCCAGACGCAGCTCCCCTTCCCTCCTTTTGAAATTCTGATTGTCGTAAATCTCCTATTGGGTCACACGACTGGCAGAGCACTAGCTATCTTTATCTTATAGAAGCTATTTAGATTCTATTCATTGCATTCATTTTACCCCCCCCCCCCCCCCAATATGTCTCCTAGTTTTAGGAGAACTAAATAAGCGGTTTCTCTTGCCTATACCGCACTTCCCACCACTCCCTTAAATATTATAGTATATTTCATCTACCTATTTATGCCTATATATCCTATAATACTGTTTATGCAGCAAAATTATATTTTCATTTTCACTCTTATTATTTACAATGCCATTTGCTAAACGACACTCACATTATATACTACATTATATCATATATTCTATATTACATTCTATGATGTGGTTAACAAAAAATCGAGGTTTATTAATGAGATCCTAAAGTGGTCTCCTTTGTTTATAATTGCCTTCTTTCACTTTAGTGTTTACTATTACTTATGATGGTCCGAGAGTGGCCTAAGGCATCATGTAGAAGGTTTCTAAATGATTGGCATCCTATATACACAATGGTTACGTGGTATGTAAATTGTTGTCTTTACGTTCCTTTTATGTTTATTTCCTCATTCCTGTAACATTGAAGCTTTACTGTATGTGACATATGATGCAAAAACGTATTTTTTTCTTATGGATAATGTATGCCTTTAAATATACCTCAATAAAAATATTTAAAAAAATAAAATAAAAAATAAAAACAAGCGTATGAAGAAAATAATATATATATAAAGTTCAATAAAAATCTGGTTAAAACACAGCAGTATCTATCACCTCTTTGAGCCCTGATGGAAATAATGAACCAAATTTGTAGATCCAAAACGTCTCCATTTGCCTTAACTTAATGAATCTATTATATTTATTAGACCCTGGGATACTTTTTAATGGGGTGATACGAAAATTGCAGGGTTCTCTATTGTGTTCGTGTACATGATGTCTAGAAACACTATCGCCTAGATTACGAGTTTTTGTCGGTAATGGTGTGCAGGGCTAACAAGCCTTTTTTTCTTACCGCTCACTTAAGCCAACGCCGGTTTTACGAGTTTTCTTCAAGCCAGCGTTAGCCTCAGAAAAGTGAGCGTTGAGCAAAATTTAGCTCCACATCTCACTGTAATACCAGCGCTGCTTACGGTAGCGGTAAGCTGGCAAAACGTGCTCGTGCACGATTTCCCCCTCGGAAACAATGGGGCTCAGCTGGCTGAAAAAAAAAACCTAACACCTGCAAAAAAGAAGCGTTCAGCTCCTAACGCAGCCCCAATGTTTCCGATAGGGAAATTAATTTTATGTCTGCACCTAACCCCCTAACATGAACCCCAAGTCTAAACACCCCTAATCTTACACTTATTAACCCCTAATCTGCCGCCCCCGCTATCGCTGACACCTACATTATATTATTAACCCCTAATCTGCCGCTCCGGACACCGCCGCCACCTACATTATACTTATGAACCCCTAATCTACTGCCCCCAACAACGCCGACATTTACATTATAGTTATTAACCTCTAATCTGCCCCCCCAACGTTGCTGCAACTATATTAAATTTATTAACCCCTAATCTGCCGCCGCCAACGTCGCCGCCACTATAATACATTTATTAACCCCTAAACCTAAGTCTAACCCTAACCCTAACACCCCCCTAACTTAAATATAATTTAAATACATCTAAATAAATTTAGTACAATTAAATAAATTATTAAAACTAAATACTTACCTATAAAATAAACCCTAAGCTAGCTACAATATAACTAATAGTTACATTTGTATCTAGCTTAGGATTTATATTTATTTTACAGGCAACTTTGTATTTATTTTAACTAGGTACAATAGTTATTAAATAGTTATTAACTATTTAATAACTTCCTAGTTAAAATAAATAAAAATTTACCTGTAAAATAAACCCTAACCTAAGTTACAATTACACCTAACACTACACTATAATTAAAATAATTACCTAAACTACCTACAATTAATTACAATTAAATAAAATAAACTAAATTACGAAAAAAACAAACACTAAATTACAGAAAATAAAAAAAGAATTACAAGAATTTTAAACTAATTACACCTAATCTAATCCCCCTAATAAAATAAAAAAGCCCCCCAAAATAATAAAATTCCCTACCCTATACTAAATTACAAATAGCCCTTAAAAGGGCCTTTTGCGGCTGGGTAAAGACGTCTCAAGGTATGGTGATCTTCAAGGGGGTAGTGTTAGTTTTTTTTAAGGGGGGATTGGGTGGGTTTTAGAGTAGGGTTGGGTGTGTGGGTGGTGGGTTTTAATGTTGGGGGTATTGTATTTTTTTTACAGGTGAAAGAGCTGATTACTTTGGGGCAATGCCCCGCAAAAGGCCCTTTTAAGGGTTATTTGTAATTTAGTATAGGGTAGGGCATTTTATTATTTTGGGGGGGCTTTTTATTTTATTAGGGGGATTAGATTAGATGTAATTAGTTTAAAATTCTTGTAATTATTTTCTGTAATTTAGTGTTTTTTTTCTCTCGTAATTTAGTTTATTTAATTTAATTTAATTGTAATTAATTGTAGGTAGTTTAGGTAATTAGTTCAATTATAGTGTAGTGTTAGGTGTAATTGTAACTTAGGTTAGGGTTTATTTTACAGGTACTTTTGTACTTATTTTAGCTAGGTAGTTATTGAATAGTTAATAACTATTTAATAACTATTGTACCTAGTTAAAATAAATACAAAGTTGCCTGTAAAATAAAAATAAACCCTAAGATGGCTACAATGTAATTATTAATTATATTGTAGCTATCTTAGGGTTTATTTTATCGGTAAGTATTTAGTTTTAAATAGGATTCATTTATTTAATTGCAGTAATTTAATTTCGTTTTATTTAAATTATATTTAAGTTAGGGGGGGTTAGGGTTAGATTTAGATTTAGGGGTTAATAAATTTAATATAGTAGCAGCGATGTTGGGGGCGGCAGATTAGGGGTTAATAAATGTAGGTAGGTGTCGGCGATGTTAGGGACGGCAGATTAGGGGTTAATAAAATTTAACTAGTGTTTGCAAGTGGTTAATAGGTAGTTTATGGGTGTTAGTGTACTTTTTAGCACTTTAGTTAAGAGTTTTATGTTCCGGCATTAGCCCATAAAACTCTTAACTACTGAATTTTAAATGCGGTAGGAGTCTTGCCAGGAGAGGGTCTACCTCTCACTTTTTCAGGCGATCGCAATACCGGCGTTAGGAAAATCCCATTAAAAAGATAGGATACGCAATTGACGTAAGGGGTTTTGCGGTAAGCTAAAATCGCGGAAAAAAAGTGAGCGGTAGACCCTCTCCTGCCTGACTCTTAATACCAGCGGTCATTAAAATGCAGCGTTGGGACCCCTCAACGCTGCTTTTTAAGGCTAACGCAAGACTCATAATCTAGCCGTATGTTTCTAATGTTATGAAAGTGTTCACTCCATCTAGTGCGTACATTACGTGTCGTGCGACCCTAATATTGGAGTCCACATTTATAAGTGAGAATATAGATGACGAATGAAGAACCACAGGTAAGGTGCTCTCCAATCTGGAATGTTTCTCCCGTGACATTAGATTTAATATTTTTATAACCATATGTTATATAGTTACACATGAAACATCTTGTCTTCGCACATTTGAATATTCCCTTATGTACAGCCTTTTTAGTATGATCTCTATTTCTAATGGCTTTTTTGGAGATAACCACTTTACTTGGAGCAAGGGTTTGTTTAAAAGTAGATGTCCTCCTAAAAAACAAATTTGGTTGTGTCTCAAGAGTTTTCTTGAGTATAGGATCCCTTAGGAGGATGGGCCAATGTTTAAACAAAACTTTTTTGATTAATTTGAAGTTGGAATTATACTGTGTTACAAAGCGTGGTTGACTATTGCCACTGGTATTATTTTGGTTGTTCATTTTCTTTTTAGATTGGAAAATGGCGGACCTGTCCAAATTACATGCTTTCTCATACCCATTCATAATTATTTCAATAAGGTATCCTTTTTCGTTGAATCTTTCGATCAAAATCTTAGACTGTTGGTGAAATTTTTCAACAGAACTACAGTTCCTTTTAATCCTGCAGAACTGACTGTATGGTATATTAGTTTTCCATTGTCTGTGATGATTGCTTGAGAAATGTAGAAAGTTGTTGCAATCTACTGTTTTGAAGTATGTAGAAGTGAAGATAGTTGTGGCCTTGTCTCAAGCTAAAACTAGATCCAGAAATTCTATAGTATGTGTTTTTATATTGGAAGTAAACTGAATGCCCATTGTATTCTATTTCAAATGTGTAAAAAACAGAATTTATGCTTACCTGATAAATTACTTTCTCCAACGGTGTGTCCGGTCCACGGCGTCATCCTTACTTGTGGGAATATCTCTTCCCCAACAGGAAATGGCAAAGAGTCTCAGCAAAGCTGGCCATATAGTCCCTCCCAGGCTCCGCCCACCCCAGTCATTCGACCGACGGACAGGAGGAAAAAATAGGAGAAACCATATGGTGTCGTGGTGACTGTTAGAGAATATAATTCATCGGACCTGATTAAAAAACCAGGGCGGGGGGCGTGTCCGGGCTCAGGCTGAAGATGGCCGCAAATCTGGGAGCTCTGGCTAAGTAAATTACATTCCGCCATGTAATTCCTACAATTTGATGCCATCCAGCACAGAACTGTGAATTATCTGATAAAAAATAGTTTGCTGGCAATGGTGATAATTATTTTGTGTAATTCCAGGGTCTCTTAGACCGGATCGCTGCAGTTTAGTTCTTGGCGGCCTCTACAGAGGGAATTTCTCAGCACCCCCCCTGGGAAACCGGGTACAAGGAGATATTTTCCCAATCTCCATTCTCCTTTATACCATCTATAAAATTGATCATGGAGGAGCTAATTGAAGCTGTACAGGGCTGGATGTCTGATTTGGACTGTATAATGCAGGCGAGATTTGACCGCCTTCAGTCCCGCATGGCCCTCACTCGCTCCAAGAGGGATCTACCTAGAAATGTGAAAGGAGTGAACACGGAGCCTTACAAGCTAGAAGGAGACATGTTAAATGCCAAATGCTTGGACACTGCTACAAATGTGCAGGTATGTGCACAGTCGGGAGCTTATGAGATCCCCCTGCCGGCCTCGGCTCCTAACCGGGGAGATGCGGCCGGCTCCCTGGGGCGAGACCGGGATGGGGCACGAGCTGGACGGATGATAGGAGCTACACTGTTTGCCAAGCCCCAACTACCAACATCGGGTCTCTTTTACCTGCCAGGTTCAGGGCTATTATTGCTGACTGAGGAGGACTGTAGGATTATGGGACCTCTGCCCGTTGTCCCGATGTCATCTGCAGGAGCCGCCTTCTTGCGGATAACACGGAGCCCAAATGCATATGCGAGGAGTGCCTCCCGGACCGGTGTCGGGTAATGATACTTAGTTTCTGTCAATCCGTTCCCACTCGCTCCTCAAATACTGAACTGTAGGTGTGTGCGGGTACGAACTTGTTCCAGCTGAAGTGTGGGTATTATGGCTCCGGAACTCTTTATTTGACTGACCCAAGCTTAAACTCTGGACATTTGGGGGCTCTGAGTCCGAACTGTTAGATGTGCCGATGGTACAAGCATATTAGTTGCTCAATTTAATTCAATCTAAGGTCTAGATAATTTGCTAATAATGTTATGTTCATCATTTTCCTAGAAATTGCCTCATAGTTTGTTCAGCTACACATATTTACTTTGAGGCAGGCCTGGCCACTTGTGAGCAGTTTGGGAAAATTCAGGGTTGGTTGGTGGGACGCCACTTAACTCGCTCTAGGTTCTGTGGGGCCCCTATGGCTACTACCCCCTCTATAGTGAGATACCACATAATTCACTCTCAGTGTGTGTGATTGCAGCTGCTCATCTGGCAATGTTCTTTATTTAAGCAGTCATTCTATGTACTGTTGTCCTATATCTTGGCACTGCAACAGGAATAGTATCTCACACTTCATTAATGTGTTGGATTATATGGAGCCCCTATATCTGTTATCCTCTATATGTACCCCATAACTATTATAAACACATGTGACCTGACAAGTGGCCGCTGCTCTTTAACTGAGGTAGGTCCTAATTGCACTGTAACTGTGTATACTAATTTCTAGTACGTTTACTCATAAGTTTAATAGGGTCTTCTCTGTCCAGTACTGATACGTATGCTAAACCTTACTAATAAGCTGGGACCTAGAGGGCACCTACAAATGTAATCCTCTGCAGGTAGAAACAGGCTACATATATGTTCCTATGCATTTTAGGGAGGCTCCTCCTATCTGTTATATTGAGGAGTTGTATGTTTAGTTAAATATATTGAAGACAGCTTTAGGCCTATTCATTCCTGAGTAGCAATGTATTCATTACAAATAGGCTGCACAATTATAATCGTTTTGTATGTTGGCTGTTTACTAGACATTAGTACATTATTTTGTTTTACGGGGCCCGATCGTGGCCATATTAATAATTCCCCCCAATCTTCACCCCTCATCCCTATATGACACTAGTGGCCTGAGAGTGGCCACTGTCCTTTGAGTTGGGGTATTTCTTGTTTACACCTAGTTTATTAATTTCCTGGGAGGTACCTATTACATTATGTAAATGGAAAAAGAGGTGCATTATGCTGTCTGCACTGTCAATGTAGGTATTTTGCAGCTGAGTGATGTAGGGCATTACCTCTTATAGTTTTTCTGGGCTAGTCCAGATATGCCCAAGACTTTAAATATCTATATGGTATAATGAATGCAACATAGTCCATGGACCACATTTCTTGTTAATAGATGTGCCATTTCAAAGGTCCGGACGAGATTGTATTAGATTTAATCTGTAGTCCTACATAGATATAACAATCAGACTCATAAGTTTATATATCAATGTGTATGGTAATACTTAAGATCTTCTGTTTTGCCTTATTAGATTGACATACTGTACTGTGCATATTATCTGTTATCTGTGTCTGTTCACCTCAATAAAAATTATTTAAAAAAAAAAAAAAAAAAAAAAAAAAAAAAAACCAGGGCGGGCCATGGACCGGACACACCGTTGGAGAAAGTAATTTATCAGGTAAGCATAAATTCTGTTTTCTCCAACATTGGTGTGTCCGGTCCACGGCGTCATCCTTACTAGTGGGAACCAATACCAAAGCTTTAGGACACGGATGAAGGGAGGGAGCAAATCAGGTCACCTAAACGGAAGGCACCACGGCTTGCAAAACCTTTCTCCCAAAAATAGCCTCAGAAGAAGCAAAAGTATCAAATTTGTAAAATTTGGCAAAAGTGTGCAGTGAAGACCAAGTCGCTGCCTTACATATCTGATCAACAGAAGCCTCGTTCTTGAAGGCCCATGTGGAAGCTACAGCCCTAGTGGAGTGAGCTGTGATTCTTTCAGGAGGCTGCCGTCCGGCAGTCTCATAAGCCAATCGGATGATGCTTTTAAGCCAAAAGGAAAGAGAGGTAGAAGTTGCTTTTTGACCTATCCTTTTACCAGAATAGACGACAAACAGAGAAGAAGTTTGTCTGAACTCTTTTGTAGCTGCTAAGTAGAATTTTAGAGCACGGACTACATCTAAATTGTGTAGCAAACGTTCCTTCTTTGAAACTGGATTCGGACACAAAGAAGGTACAACTATCTCCTGATTAATATTTTTGTTGGAAACAACCTTTGGTAGAAAACCAGGCTTAGTACGCAGAACAACCTTATCTGAATGGAACACCAGATAGGGTGGAGTATACTGTAGAGCAGATAACTCAGAAACTCTTCTAGCAGAAGAAATAGCAACCAAAAACAAAACTTTCCAAGATAACAACTTAATATCTATGGAATGTAAAGGTTCAAACGGAACCCCTTGAAGAACTGAAAGAACTAGATTTAAACTCCAGGGAGGAGTCAAAGGTCTGTAAACAGGCTTGATCCTAACCAAAGCCTGAACAAATGCTTGAACATCTGGCACAACTGCCAGTCGTTTGTGTAGTAGGACAGATAAAGCAGAAATCTGTCCCTTTAGAGAACTCGCAGATAATCCTTTATCCAAACCTTCTTGTAGAAAGGAAAGAATTCTAGGAATCTTTATCTTATTCCATGGGAATCCCTTGGATTCACACCAGCAGATATATCTTTTCCATATTTTATGGTAAATCTTTCTAGTTACCAGTTTTCTGGCTTGAACCAGAGTATCTATCACGGAATCTGAAAACCCACGCTTTGATAGAATCAAGCGTTCAATCTCCAAGCCGTCAATTGGAGGGAGACCAGATTTGGATGTTCGAATGGACCCTGAACAAGAAGGTCCTGTCTCAAAGGTAGCTTCCATGGTGGAACCGATGACATATTCACCATGTCTGCATACCAAGTCCTGCGTGGCCACGCAGGAGCTATCAAGATCACCGAGGCCCTCTCCTGTTTGATCCTGGATACCAGCCTGGGAATGAGAGGAAACGGTGGAAACACATAAGCTAGGTTGAAGGTCCAAGGCGCTACTAGTACATCCACTAGAGTCGCCTTGGGATCCCTGGATCTGGACCCGTAGCAAGGAACCCTGAAGTTCTGACGGGACGCCATCAGATCCATATCTGGAATGCCCCATAGTTGCGTCAACTGGGCAAAGATCTCCGGGTGGAGTTCCCACTCCCCCGGATGGAATGTCTGACGACTCAAATAATCCACTTCCCAGTTTTCCACACCTGGAATGTGGATCGCAGATAGGTGGCAGGAGTGATTCTCCGCCCATTGTATTATTTTGGTCACTTCTTTCATCGCCAGGGAACTCCTTGTTCCCCCCTGATGATTGAGATACGCAACAGTCGTCATGTTGTCTGATTGGAATCTTATGAATCTGGCCTTTGCTAGCTGAGGCCAAGCCTTGAGAGCATTGAATATCGCTCTTAGTTCCAGAATGTTTATCGGGAGAAGAGACTCTTCCCGAGACCACAGTCCCTGAGCTTTCAGGGATTCCCAGACCGCGCCCCAGCCCACTAGGCTGGCGTCGGTCGTGACGATGACCCACTCTGGACTGCGGAAGCTCATTCCCTGGGATAGGTGATCCTGGGTTAGCCACCAACGGAGTGAGTCTCTGGTCTGCTGATCTACTTGAATCACTGGAGACAAGTCTGTATAATCCCCATTCCACTGTTTCAGCATGCACAGTTGTAATGATCTTAGATGAATTCGCGCAAAAGGAACTATGTCCATTGCTGCAACCATCAATCCTACTACTTCCATGCACTGAGCTACGGAAGGACGAGGAATAGAATGAAGAGCTTGACAAGCGTTTAGAAGTTTTGACTTTCTGACATCTGTCAAGAAAATCCTTATTTCTAAAGAATCTATTATTGTTCCCAAGAAGGGAACTCTTGTCGACGGAGACAGGGAACTTTTTTCTATGTTCACCTTCCATCCGTGAGATCTGAGAAAGGCCAGAACGATGTCTGAGTGAGCCTTTTCTTTGAAAGAGACGACGCTTTTACTAGAATGTCGTCCAAGTACGGTACTACTGCAATGCCCCTCGGTCTTAGAACCGCTAGAAGGGATCCGAGTACCTTTGTGAAAATCCTTGGAGCAGTGGCTAACCCGAATGGGAGAGCCACAAACTGGTAATGTTTGTCCAGAAAGGCGAACCTTAGGAACTGATGATGTTCCTTGTGGATAGGGATATGTAGATACGCATCCTTTAGATCCACGGTAGTCATAAATTGACCTTCCTGAATTGTGGGTAGAATCGTTCGAATGGTTTCCATCTTGAACGATGGTACTCTGAGAAATTTGTTTAGGATCTTTAGATCCAGGATTGGTCTGAAAGTTCCCTCTTTCTTGGGAACCACAAACAGATTTGAGTAAAATCCCATTCCTTGTTCCGCCGTTGGAACTGGGTGTATCACTCCCATCTTTAACAGGTCTTCTACACAATGTAAGAATGCCTTTCTCTTTATTTGGTTTGAGGATAAGTGAGACATGTGGAACCTTCCCCTTGGGGGTAGTTCCTTGAATTCCAGAAGATAACCCTGAGAAACTATTTCTAGCGTCCAGGGATCCTGAACATCTCTTGCCCAAGCCTGAGCAAAGAGAGAGAGTCTGCCCCCCACTAGATCCGGTCCCGGATCGGGGGCTACTCCTTCATGCTGTTTTGTTAGCAGCGGCAGGCTTCTTGGCCTGCTTACCCTTGTTCCAGCCTTGCATCGGTTTCCAGGCTGGTTTGGTCTGTGAGGTATTACCCTCTTGTTTAGAGGATGCAGAATTAGAGCCCGGTCCATTCCTGAAATTACGAAAGGAACGAAAATTAGACTTATTCTTGGCTTTGAAAGGCCTATCTTGTGGGAGGGCGTGGCCCTTTCCCCCAGTGATGTCTGAGATAATCTCTTTCAATTCTGGCCCGAAGAGAGTTTTACCCTTGAAGGGAATATTAAGCAATTTTGTCTTGGATGATACATCCGCTGACCAAGACTTTAGCCAAAGCGCTCTGCGCGCCACAATTGCAAACCCTGAATTTTTCGCCGCTAATCTAGCTATTTGCAAAGCGGCATCTAAAATAAAAGAGTTAGCCAACTTAAGTGCGTGAACTCTGTCCATAACCTCCTCATATGGAGTCTCTCTACTGAGCGACTTTTCTAGTTCCTCGAACCAGAACCACGGTGCTGTAGTGACAGGAACAATGCACGAAATGGGTTGAAGAAGGTAACCTTGCTGTATAAAAATCTTTTTTTTTTTTTTTTTTCAACAGTTTTATTAAAGTAAATTGAATTTGCATACAAATGGGTTTAAATAAGTAAACAAATAAATGTTTCAAGTTCTGTATACAATATTCAAACATTCAATAGTGGAAAACATTTCACGTTATCCTAATACTCAGCTTATCAATACATGATGAGACTGTAGAAATTACTCATTACACATTGCACAGTACACGCACCAGAATACCGGCTTTAATCTGTAACCTATTGGCTTGGTAGTTAGCATTCCAATTTTCCATTAATGTTGCATTTAGGTGTGAATTGTATAAGATAGTATAAACGCCAGGCCTACTATTACAAATTGTGCTTCAGGGTGAATATATATCTTAGTAGTGGTCTGTAGGTCTCGAGTTCAAATACTCCTCCCACAAGAAGTGTAGTGAGTGGTAATCTTCCTGTCGGTGTGTCTGTTTGTAATTATATTTTTCTAACTCTATGTTATGTGTGACTGCTTGCCTCCAAACCTTCACTGTGGGAAGTTCCATTTGTTTCCAATTTAATGGTATCAGTCTTTTAGCGGTATTGACCATTATCGTTAAAAGCGACAACCTTAACTTACATTTTATCTTTGGGAAGTGATTAAAAACGAAAAACCATACATCAAATGACATAGGTATATTTAATGCTAGTGCAATTTCTTTCTCAATAGCCTCCCAGTAGGTTTTAGCTTTCGGACACTGCCACCAAATATGATACGGAGTACCACTTTCCTGGCAGCCTCTCCAGCATGTAGCTGGGGTATTTGGAAATAACTGATGCAGACGGGCAGGTGTGTAGTACCATCTGCACAGCAGTTTAAGGTTCATTTCCAGCATGGAAATTGAAGAAGAGGCTTTACCCATGTGTTTGAATACATCATACCATGTTTGCTCGGGGATCGTGCTATCGATTTCCCTTTCCCATTTACTGACATATGTTGGTAGAGTTTTAAAGTGGGACAATTGGAGTTGCTTATGCGCTATTGAGAGTATGCCTTTGTTAGGGAGTGGATTATTGCATAAATTTTCAAAAGGGGTTAGGGAGCGAATAAAGTGTGGTTTAGATGGATGTGTAGAAAGAAAGTGGATCAGTTGTGAGTATGACAACCAGTTTTGTAGTTGGGGCCCAATGCTGGCTGTTAGATCAGTATGTGATTTGATCTTTCCCTCTGTAAATAGGGTATAGATCGGAAAAGAGTTCTGAATGGTTATCGCTTGAGGATTGTGTATTTTAATATTTAACGGGCAGGCTATATTTCCTACTATTGGGGTCAGAGGAGAATATATGGAAGAGATATGTGTATATTGTCGTATAATTTTATCCCACAATTTGTAGGTTTCTCGGGTAGGGGTGGAGATTGTTGTTGAGAGTAATCTCTGGTTAGGGGGGAGCCAACAATTCCCACTTATATTATTATTATTGTTCAAAAGATTTTCTATTTGGACCCATTCTTTATCTGTTGCATGTCTACACCAGTCAACTATCCTAGTCATGAAGGTGGCTAACCTATAATGTTGTATGTTTGGTGCTCCTATGCCCCCTAGGTCCCTTGGTCTGTATAAGGTAGCAGTAGCGATACGAGGGCGTTTATTTGCCCAGATAAAATTATTCAATGCTTTTTGCAGCCTATGAACTAACGAGTCAGGGAGTGGGACAGGCAGGGTTTGCAGTAGATATAATATTTTGGGTAATATTATCATTTTTAGTGCGTTAAGTCTGCCTAACCATGATATAGATTTTCCATTCCAGCCTCTTAGTATAGAGTTTATGTTTAGGATGAGACTTTCATAGTTTAATGTTATGACATCCTGTATGTTTGGAGTTATGTAGACTCCTAAGTATTTAACTGCTTTTCCCTTCTGTTTGAATTGAATTTGATTCGGACTTCATAATGTTTATGCTAAAGTTTGAAAATCTCCCGTATGTTTCTAACGCGTCCATCAAGGCAGGGACTGTAGTATCTAGGTTTGTGAGGGTAAGAAATATGTCATCCGCATAAAGCGTGATTTTGTATTCTGCTGGACCTATCTGGATCCCTGAAATGGCAGTGTTCTGTCGTATGTATGAGGCTAAAATTTCCATTGACAGGACGAAAAGTAGCGGTGAAAGGGGACATCCCTGACGGGTTCCATTATTAATTTGGAAGGGGCTTGAAAAGGAGTCATTTAGCTTGACTTTTGCTTGAGGTGCGTTATATAAAGCAAATATTTTCATTATTAGTTCTTGGTCAAATCCAAATTTAAATAAGGTTTGTTTTAGAAAGGCCCAGTCGAGCCTATCAAAGGCTTTCTCCGCGTCCATAGATATGAACGCGGAGGGGACCTGGTGATTATGGGCGTATTCCATAAGAGTCAAAATTTTGGTGGTGTTGTCCCGTGCTTCACGTGTAGGCGTAAAGCCTGCTTGATTTAGATGTATCAGGGATGGGAGGACCGAATTGACCCTGGTTGCTAAAATTTTTGCATATAATTTGATATCTACATTAAGTAGAGAAATCGGGCGGAAATTTGCAGGTGTATTTGGCTGTTTACCCGGTTTAGGAAGCACTGATACTTGTGCCTCAAGCATTGAGGGTGGGAATGGGTTCTCCTCTGTGACCTCGTTAAAAAGTTGAACAAGGTGGGGGATAAAGATAGAGGAGAAGGTTTTGTAATATTTGGCTGTCAAGCCGTCTGGGCCTGGGCTCTTCCCGCTAGGTAAGTTAGTTATGGCATATTGGAGTTCCTGTGGGGTTATAGGTCTTTTCAAAATTTGTAATTGTTCTGATGTGATTTTAGGGACCTGACAATTGTCTACATATGCACGAAGGTGAGAATTATGTTCCTCTGTCAAGGGGGTTTTAGTGATATTATAAAGGTCTGTGTAGTAATTCCGAAAAGTGTCAAGAATATCTTTAGTTGTGTAAAGTGGAGACTTATGTTTTGGGCTATGAATTTCATATATAAATGATTTGAATTTTTTCTTTTTTAGCGCGCGTGCCAGTAATTTGCCTGCTCTATTGCTTTCATAATAAAACATGCTGTTCGTTTTCTTGTGGAGCGCTTGATATTCTATTTCCAAGAAACTGTCTAAAGCTTTTCGAGCTTCTTGATATTTCTGTGCTACTGCGGAATCGTTTGGATTTCTTTTTAGTGCGTGATCTAATTTTGCAAATGCTTCCGTTAAATCGTTATATTGTTGGCGATTTTGTTTTTGGTGTAACGCTTTTAGTTTTATCAATTCTCCCCGGATTACGCATTTATGCGCTTCCCATTCAATATATTTATTTCCTACCGAATTAACATTGTGGGTAAAATATTCAGTTATAAGTGTGGATAGCTTATCTAAGGTGGATGGGTTAGTCAGTAAAGTGTCGTCTAGCCTCCAGCTAAAGGGGTCTAAGGGTGTTTCGGGCCATGAAAATTTTAACATGACTGCCGAGTGGTCAGACCAAAAGGTAGGTAATATCTCACAACGGCGAACCGTAGTTAGACCTTTTTGATTAGTAAAGATATAATCTAGTCTACTGTGCGATTTGTTAGGGTTTGAAAAGAAGGTATAGTCTTTTTTCTCTGTGTGTACAAAACGCCAGATGTCATATAGGTTGAGGTTTTTCAGACTCTTCCATAGAAGTGTGGAGTTTTTTTTGGATATTAAAATTTTAGGATTGGAGCTATCTTTCTCTGGTTGTAAAGGAAAATTGAAGTCTCCAGCCAAATAGATAGGGCCTTTTGCGAGGTCTAAAATTTTCTTGAATACATTTTGAAAGAAAGGGGCTTGCTTGAGGTTGGGGGCATATATATTGACCAATGTTATAGGCCTGCCGTATAAAAGTCCCATGAGCCCTAGAAATCTGCCTTCCCTGTCTTTGCTCATATTGGTTAAAGTGAATGGGATCCCCTTTTTGATTAGTATACTGACTCCTGCTTTTTTGTTAGGTCCTGAACTATGATAGTGTGTCGTGAATGCTTTCCCAAAATATTTGGGTTCCTTATTGTGTTGAAAGTGCGTTTCCTGCAAAAAAAGGATGTCTGCTTGTTTTTTTGATAAATCTGAAATTGCTTTAGAGCGTTTGTGGGGTGAGTTCAGGCCTTTGGCGTTCTGTGTTAATAATGTGAGTGAACGTGTGTCATTACCTGTAGACTGTGGCATCTCTATTTATATAGTGGGACACAGATGTCTGGAATGCAGCACGGTATCTGGTGCAAAGTCTGCGCACGTTAAGTTTAGGAAAGCATTATATCTGTAAAATAAATCCACTTCAATATGAACATTGCAAACAGTATATGCAAACAAATAAACAAGCAAACAAACAAACAAACATGATATGGAACTATTACTTGAACATGAAATCAAGGCTCTCTTCCTAATGTAGGGCATATTGAGAGCAGTACTTGGGGAATTCAACAGTAAATTGCAATAACAAGCCCTAGTGTCATATCTAAATAGAAGTTATCTATTCTGGCTAAGTTATATTGTGGATTATGAAATCGCACTTATTTAAAACAAGTATAACAAATAAAACAAACAGCATGGGAATTTGTCTTATATGCAAACCTTTACAAATCTATCTTAGGATCAGACACCTGAGACCTTACATACTGTCCAATTTAAGGAGACGTGTTAGATAGGCGTGGGCTGGGAGCACTTTTCCCTTGTAGTGTGGCATCTGCGGTTTTTCCTTTCTTGGCAGACACTGTACGCCACATTGGTGTCGTCCTATTTGGCCTCTTTGTAGCTGGTAATGTTAGATTTGTTGACGAATCTGTCTCTATAGGGTCTATACCCAATGATGAACAAAAGTCAGAAATGTCCTCTGTGGATCTACAGATGAGTCTCGTGTTGTTTCTGAGGACCCATATTTGTGCTGGGAAACCCCATCTATATGGGATCTTTTTGTTCCGCAGTGCCGTTGTAAGGGGTGCAAATTCTTTCCTTTTTTGCAAGGTTTCGTATGATAAGTCCTGGTAGAACTGGACTACAGTGCCTCTAAATCTGACTGGTTGATTCTTGCGGGCCTGGTTCAGTAACATCTCTTTCTCCAGGAAATTTTTAAATCTAATTACTATGTCCCTGGGGGGTGCTGTGGCTGGTGGCTTGGGACGGAGGGATCGGTGCGCCCTTACCCATTGTATATCAGTGGTATGTGAAGATTCCTTGATATGTTGAAACAATGCTTGTAGGTATACTGGGAAGTCTTGAGGCAAAACATCTTCAGGTACTCCCCGTATTCTTAGATTCTTTCGCCGACTGCGATTCTCCAAGTCTTCCAATTTCTCTTGGAGGTTGTATATAATATCCTGTTGTGAGGAAATTTGTTCAGTCAAAGCATGCACTTCTTCTTTTAATTGATCATGGTTGGTCTCTAATGATTCCATTTGAAACCCCAATGTGTGGATATCTTGTGCCATAGTAGCTAGTTCTTCTCTTATGCATGTACGCACTATATTTGCTATATCCTGTTTAGATGGCAAATTATGTAGTAGCGATGCTGAAAGTTGTGGCTCAGGTGATGGGGGGCTCATATTATTATCTGGTTGAGAGTCTATGATTGGGGACTGTCCCCCTGCGTTGGTGTTTGTTCGTGTGTTATCTTTTGGATCTGCAGTTTGTAAAAAGGAGGACATAGATAGTGTCTTGATAGTAGTAGTAGATTTTGGAGCTTTGTCAGGCCTAATTGAACGCCTGGACGCCATTGTTTCTGTAGAGAAGTTTCAATAAACTATATAAAAGTCCACTGTGCAACAGAGTCTGCAGATTTTATCAAACTTTCAGTGTTTTCTATTATATGTGGGTGCAACCGCCAGCGGAATATTCCCTCGTTGCGTACTGTGCAGCACTTATGACAATCTTTTATCAGACCACCATGTGGGTGAAATTATATGTCCTATAAAGTTAGGAAGCTCAACTGATGTGCTTAATAGCAATGTCTCTAGTGAATCTTGGTGTGTTCATTACAGTATATTGCCTTGAGACCCTTAGCTGATGCTTAAAACCATAGAGCTAGGTTCACACCTCTTCCATATACGTTCTCATTCACAAATGTTAGTCACTGTGTCTTTATAATCTAATCGTGCTTGGAAATGTGGCAGTCAAAGTTCACGCCACTAATTGTGGTTATAAATCGCCCCCTGTTTAGAAAGTTTTTGAGTCAGGGTTTGGCTCCTTAAAGCTGTATAGTGTGAGCGCCGCAGCCACCACGTGGCTGATTAGCTTACCCGTCCGTGCGGCAGTGCAGAGATATGGTAGTTAGATTGCCCGCTAAGGATAGATGACCGCAAGGTCCAGTGGTCTGCAATCTGCTTCGTCGAAGGAGCGTGAGTGTTTGTTGTGCTTCTTTTGTGCGTTGAAGTTTTCCAATGGTAGTCGGGCTTCACTTCCGGTTTAGCGCACGGCGCCAGTGACACAGAGAGTTGTTGGCGATAATCACCTTATCAGTTGCCGCTGCTCCATAAAAGTTGTCTCGTCATGAGCACCAAGAGTTTAGCGTTCAGTTCCCATACTGTTTAGTCCAAATAGCGATATTTATAATGCCAGAATTTTAGTATGTTAAGGGCTAGTTGCACGGAGCTCCGGTTTTACACTGCACTCATGGCAGCTTCCGGCTCCGCCCCCCTCGTATAAAAATCTTTTTAAGCAAACCCTCCAATTTTTTATCCATAGGATCTTTGAAAGCACAATTATCCTCGATAGGAATAGTAGTGCGCTTGTTTAGAGTAGAAACTGCCCCCTCGACCTTAGGGACTGTCTGCCATAAGTCCTTTCTGGAGTCGACCATAGGAAATAATTTCTTAAATATAGGAGGGGGAACAAAAGGTATGCCGGGCTTCTCCCATTCCTTATTCACTATGTCCGCCACCCGCTTGGGTATAGGAAAAGCGTCGGGGTGCACCGGAACCTCTAGGAACTTGTCCATCTTGCATAATTTTTCTGGAATGACCAGGTTGTCACAATCATCCAGAGTAGATAACACCTCCTTAAGCAGTGCGCGGAGATGTTCTAATTTAAATTTAAATGTCACAACATCAGGTTCAGCCTGTTGGGAAATTTTTCCTGAATCTGAAATTTCCCCATCTGACAAAACCTCCCTCATGGCCCCTTCAGATTGGTGTGAGGGTATGACAGAACAATTATCATCAGCGCCCTCCTGCTCTTCAGTGTTTAAAACAGAGCAATCGCGCTTTCTCTGATATGCAGGCATTTTGGATAAAATATTTGCTATGGAGTTATCCATTACAGCCGTCAATTGTTGCATGGTAATAAGCATTGGCGCGCTAGAAGTACTAGGTGCCTCCTGCGTGGGCAAAACTGGTGTAGACACAGAAGGAGATGATGTAGAACCATGTCTACTCCCTTCATCTGATGAATCATCTTGGGCAACTTCATTATCTGTGACAGTACTGTCCTTACTTTGTTTGGACGCTTTAGCACAATTATCACATAATTTAGAAGGGGGAGACACACTGACTTTCATACATATAGAACATAGCTTATCTGAAGGCACAGACATGTTAAACAGGCTTAGACTTGTCAGTAAAACACAAAAACCGTTTTAAATCAAAACCGTTACTGTCTCTTTAAATTTTAAACAGAGCACACTTTATTACTGAATATGTGAAAAAATATGAAGGAATTGTTCAAAATTTACCAAAATTTCACCACAGTGTCTTAAAGCATTAAAAGTATTGCACACCAACTTTCATAGCTTTAACCCTTAAAATAACGAAACCGAAGCCGGTTACAGTTTTAACCCCACTACAGTCCCAGCTACAGCCTTTGCTGCGACTCTACCAAACCCAGAGGGGAATACGATACCAAATGACGCCTTCTAGGAACTTTTCCAACTATTTTCAGGTCCTCACACATGCATCTGCATGTCTTGCTCTCAAAAACAACTGCGCAGTAATGGCGCGAAAATGAAGCTCAGCCTACAACTGGGAAGGCCCTTCCTGACTGGAAAAGGTGTCTAACATAGTGCCTGACGTTAAAAAACGATCCCCAAGTTTATAAATGTGAAATACCAGCATAAACATGTATAAAATGCCCAAATAAAGCAATCGATTTTGCCCATAAAAGTGTCTACCAGTTTTATAGCCCATATTAAGCCCTTTATTCTGCTTGAGACTAAGAAAATGGCTTACCGGTCCCCATGAGGGGAAATGACAGCCTTCCAGCATTACACAGTCTTGTTAGAAATATGGCTAGTCATACCTTAAGCAGAAAAGTCTGCTAACTGTTTCCCCCAACTGAAGTTACTTCATCTCAACAGTCCTATGTGGAAACAGCAAAGGATTTTAGTTACTGTCTGCTAAAATCATCTTCCTCTCACAAACAGAATTCTTCATCTCTTTCTGTTTCAGAGTAAATAGTACATACCAGCACTATTTTAAAATAACAAACTCTTGATAGTAGAATAAAAAAACTACAACTAAACACCACATACTCTTAACCATCTCCGTGGAGATGTTGCCTGTGCAACGGCAAAGAGAATGACTGGGGTGGGCGGAGCCTGGGAGGGACTATATGGCCAGCTTTGCTGGGACTCTTTGCCATTTCCTGTTGGGGAAGAGATATTCCCACAAGTAAGGATGACGCCGTGGACCGGACACACTAATGTTGGAGAAAACTGTTTAGCTTCCTCTATTGATCCCCTAAAGATAAAAATCAGATAATCTACTGTATATATCGGCCATAGAAAACCAGGTTGCTCCTCCACTTTGCATTATAAATGTAGCTCTCTTCAAAAAGGAAATTTATGCTCACCTGATAAATTTGTTTCTTCTACGACATGACGAGTCCACGGATTTCATCCTTATTTGTGGGATATTAACCTCCTGCTAGCAGGAAGTGGCAAAGAGCACCACAGCAGAGCTGTATATATAGCTCCTCCCTTCCCTCCACCTCCAGTCATTTGACTGAAGTTAGGAAGAGAAAGGAAAAGCCAAAGGTGCAGAGGTGACTGAAGTTTAACAAAAAAATATAATATATACCTGTCTAAAAATGACAGGGTGGGCCGTGGACTCGTCATATTGTAGAAGAAACAAATTTATCAGGTAAGCATAAATTTCCTGTTCTTCTACAAGATATGACGAGTCCACGGATTTCATCCTTACTTGCGGGATACAATACCAAAGCTACAGGACACAGATGAAAGGGAAGGACCTAAATGGGAGGCACCACTGCTTGAAGAACCTTTCTCCCAAAAACAGCCTCGGACGAGGCAAAAGTATCAAATTTGTAAAATTTGTAAAAAGTGTGAAGAGACGACCAAGTTGCAGCCTTGCAAATCTGTTCAACAGAAGCATCATTTTTAAATGCCCATGAGGAAGCCACAGCCCTAGTAGAATGAGCCGTAATTCTTTCAGGAGGCTGCTGTCCAGCAGTCTCATACACCAGACGGATGATACTCTTCAGCCAAAAAGAAAGGGAGGTAGCCGTAGCCTTCTGACCCCTATGCTTTCCAGAAAAGACAATGAATAATGAAGATGATTGATGGAAATCCTTAGTCGCCTGCAAGTAAAACTTCAGGGCACGGACCACGTCCAAGTTATGCAACATATGCTCCTTCTTAGAAGAAGGTTTAGGACATAATGAAGGAACCACAATTTCCTGATTAATATTCTTATTAGAAACAACCTTGGGAAGAAAACCAGGTTTAGTACGTAAAACCACCTTATCAGAATGGAAAATAAGATGAGGCGAATCAGATTGTAGCGCTGAAAGCTCGAAACTCTACGAGCAGAAGATATAGCAACCAAAAATAAAACTTTCCAAGATAACAACTTAATATCTATGGAATGCATGGGTTGAAACGGAACCCCTTGAAGAACATTAAGAACTAAATTCAAACTCCAGGGTGGAGCAATTGGTCTAAACACAGGCTTAATTCTGGTTAGAGCCTGACAAAAAGACTGAACGTCTGGAACATCTGCCAAAGGTTTGTGTTCTCACTTTAACTCTTCCTATTACTAACACAGGCAAAGAAAATGACTGTGGGTGGAGGGAAGGGAGGAGCTATATATACAGCTCTGCTGTGGTGCTCTTTGCCACTTCCTGTTAGCAGGAGGTTAATATCCCACAAGTAAGGATGAAATCTGTGGACTCGTCATATCTTGTAGAAGAAAACTCCCATGAAGAGATTTGCAAAGCTGGGAGCAAACCTGGTGCCCATGGCCGTACCTTTGATCTGTGGGAAACAGTTGTAGAGAAATTTAAAGTAATTGTGTTTTAGAATAAACTCAATTAATGTGAGTAATTATTCTTTTTGTAAGTTGGTCATATATACATCTCCATTTAAATAGTATTTGACTGCAGAAATCCCAAATTCATGGGAAATGTTAGAATATAAAGTACCCACATCAGAGGTCAACCATATTAAGTTGTTCTCATATTTAATATCTTTAATTTTGTCCAATAGGTCTGTAGTGTCACAAATAAAAGATGGCAAGTTTTGAACATATTTTTGCAAATAACTATCAATATATTCGGACAATTTATCTGTTAAGCTATTTATACCTGAGATTATTGGTCTCCCATGGGGCTTAGATCGATTTTTATGTATTTTTGGAAGATGGTAGTAGTAGTAAGGGGTGGAAGGATGGTCTGGAGTGAGATATCTCCTTTTCTTCTTGTTCAAAATACCTTTACTACTACCATATTCCAAAATCTTGAAAAGTTTTTGCGTGAAAACAACAGTGGGGTCTGTATCGAGTTTCCTATAATATTAATTATTAAACAGAATACTTTGAGCTTCATTAACATAATCACTGTAGTTTTGGAGTACTATGCCTCCACCCTTATCGGCCTGTCTGATGACCAAGGATTGGTCATCAGCCAGGCTTCTAAGGGCTTTTTCTTCATTTAGCCATAATTACTTACAACCCTGTGGATAGCGTGGCAATTTCCCAAAATCTTCCATAACAAGTTGTTGAAATAGATCAATATACGTGACGTCATCTTTAGGGGGATTGAAGTTAGAGGGTGGAGAGAGGGATGAATGGATATAGCCCTCAAAAAGTTCTTCTATCAGTGTGTCTGGTTCAGTATAAATCACTGGTTGTTGTGTCTGGGGATTCGTTGAATTTAATAGAATCGGGGTACCAGTAACATTATTTTTCTTAAGTGACTTCAAAGCAAAATATCTCTGTAGAGATAATTTTCTTGTATATTTGTTCAGATCAACGAAAAGACCGAAAATGGGAGTTAGGAGGACAATAAGACAGTCCACTCCCAAGTATCCTAATTTTATCATCTGAGAGTATGTGGGATGATAAATTGAAAATGTCACTTGCTAATTTTTGTAATTGCTCCTTTTTTGAGGTTTTCCCTCTCCCTCGTCTTCCCCGTTTGGGTACGGACTTTTCTTTTTTGTTGTTGTTGTTGTGCGTGAGGAGGACCTATATTCCTCCTCCATAATGGTGCCAAATTGTGTACCTCTAAAAAATCCCCATTAGATGTGGAGGGCATTTCTGTTCTCTTATTGGTGTCAATGTAGGTATTGGCATTAGAAGTGCCATAAGTTTTTCTGTTGGGACTATTTTGGAACGGTTCATACCGATTGGATAAAGGGATCAAATTAGTATTCAGAGGGGGGGGAGCTTTTTTGGATGTACTGACAATTCTGCTGACATTGATTACGTGGACCACTTTCACTATAATAATTGCTCCTATTATGAAACTTAGATACCCCCGTAGTCATTTCAGTATATTTTCTTTCAAGCTTTTTATTATTATTATTATTATTGTAATAGTTATTGAGATTTCTATTTTTATTTTTATTCTGATTTTTCTTTTTATGTTGCACTTTTGTGAAGTGTCACGCTAGTTAACAGTAGGCTCTATATATATGTATAATTTTTAGATACCCATATGGGTGATAGGATACACCTCATATATTTGACTTCCAGAAACACATATATTGAGTGAGATATATAGAATGTAGATAGCTGGGACACACTGTAGTAAATTGGGTACATTGACACATTTTCCTATTCACAGTTATGTCAATGTTAGTGATATCCCCTTTACACTCACTAATCTGACACACAGTAGCCTAGACATAGTTGCACAATTATGCAGTAATGTAGCGATATCACGCCAGTATATACCGGTCGCTGAGCAACGTCTATTGATTCATAAAATCTTTACAGCAGTATAGCGACTCTTATTTAGTGCCTACACGCAATCACTGTATTTTCACTTTTTATTATTATTTTTGAGACACATTTGGCTATAAAGATCAAGCCATCCGAAGCAGATTACGATATCTCGCACACATATTCTTACAGCCTTCAGTGACGTCACATTATCACTCCCATATACTCGAGTCCAGTATCACAATACAACGTATACTTTCACTAGATATTCTTTTTTTAGCTCCAATGACGCTTTTAGGGATCTACATAAAAGTCATTTTTAAGTGCATTATTGCACTTTGTGTGTATATATATCACTGCACTAAATAAAGTTTGTGTGCATTTACAAGTGATTTTCACACACCCACCATTAGGACGACAGGGATTGGTTGCCTTATTTCCTCCCAGTAGGGGAGGTGCTAACAAATGTTTGGTAGTGTGCGGCTATAAAATCCGGGTAAATTGAAATTTTAGTTATGCCTGATGAATCGGCCTAAGAGCAAAGAAACGCGTTGCAAAATAAAATTGTTTTTATATCTCATCCAGTAGAATTGTTTTTATGGTATCTTTTTGTATTGTGTTTAATAAACACTGTTTTATTTGATACCGCTGTCTGCACTTTCCTACTGTGAGCTGCACACTACCATACCAACGGATCGTTGAATTCCCCGGTTCCAGAGCCCAGGAACAGCTAGCTGGTTAGCTGCGATAACCAGCCTGTGTCCACAAGCACATTGGTGTGCTCTACTTAAATGTGAGTACCCTGTATTTATCCTTACTGTGTGTACTATCTTCATAACTTATTGATACACACATGTTGGTGCCTCTCTGCTTTAGATTGTCTTTTAGAACTGCAATATAACAAATGACTGAACAGGATATGAGCAGACACAGGAAATGATGAAAACTTTACTCCTGACTTGAAATAGGTAGGTACCAGAGAAGTCACATGATCTTTGTTCTCCCTTATACATAATATATTTACAACACTACAGGGTAGATTTATCATAGTGCGAGCAGACATGATACGATGTAACGTATCATGTCCACTGCACATCGATAAATGCAGACACCATACGCTATCGGCATTTATCATTGCACCAGGAATTCTTGTGAACTGCTGCAATGCCGCCCCCTGCAGATTCGCGGACAATCGGCCACTAGTAGTGGGTGTCAATCAACCCGTTCATATTCGATCGGGTTGATTTCTGTCAGCGGCCTCAGAGCAGGCGGACAAGTTATGGAGCCAAAATTAGACCGCTGCGGCATCAAGCTCCATACGCAGCTCGATAAATCGGCCCCTACAGCTTTATAAGATATCTGGAGTCACTATACAAGCATGTTACCCACACAAGATAGATGTCATTATTTAGAGAAAAATGAAAAACTTCTCCATTTACATCAGAAAAAATAATGAAGTATACCCCTTGCTAATCCTCCAAGTACCCCCAGCGGTACATGAACGAATGAGAAACTAGGCTTTACAACACCCACTTTACACTGAAAAACTGAGAATGAGAAAACCATAGTCTAGTCAGAATAGGCAAACTAATGTGGCAGAAGCGCTGGAAGTTTAATCTTAAAAAAGATATACAGGGTAATCTGTGTGAGGAGATTAAACAGTGCACAAGGGCATGTTCACCTAAGATATCCATGGAGGACTCCGCAGAGTTTTAGTTAAAATGATTTAAAGGGACACAAATATATTATTTTTTTCATTCCATCTAATAGAGGGGATTTTAAATTAAAAAGAAATGCACTACTGATTTAAAAGGGTCAGTTATACAACTTTAAAGATTGTCAACAATATTGATATAACTTAAAGCGAGTAATGGTCTAAATAATTGTTTCCCAAAGGGCCATGTTTTATTATAGACGAACCAGTCCACAGGTGACAATCAGCCAATGGGTGAGAACAGGTTAGTAACCATGGTGTTACTGATCAGCTGATTACTTCACCTGTGCACTGGTTCAGCTATAATGAAAACCTGACTTGTTGGGGGTACTTGAGATTCATGGTTGAGAAACACTGCTCTAGATTACAAGTAGAGAGTTATCTTTAATGTGAGTCATGACTCACAAGGTTGCAACAATTTTACTGCTCAAATTTGTATTACAAGTCAGGCATTAAAAAAAATATTGCACGTTTACTAACGAAAGATAGATATTACTCCCTATCTATGACAAGCCCCAAGCAGAATCTAGCGCTCATATTACAAGCTGATGGTTAAGCATTCCGCTTGAGTGATGATTAAATTAACACTGGAAATGTTAACCAAAGTGAAAAGCTCCAGTAAAGCTATTGTGACTGCTTATACGGGACTTAATAAACCACAAAACTGGCCTGTTCCATTTTATTTTCACACTATTTCAAGATGTTTTAGAAATGCAAAAAAAATAAGATAAACAGCGCTAGCGAGTACTTACAATACTCGAGAGCAAGGGTTAAACATCAAACAGTTCTAATATTATAACTTTTGCATTATCCTTTGATAAGCGTTTGTGCAATAAGTAGTTAGAAAAAGAAAGTATCTTGTATAAATATAAAAAATTTAATATCTGATAATAAAAAAGAAAAAACTTACATGAATTCAAAATACAAAAAATAAAAACTAAGCAATAAAAGACAATCTGCTTGATATACAATCTCAAATGAGGTCTCCTTTTAGGAATATAATCAGTGCTTGAGGTTAAATACCACCATGCAGTTATTTTTTAAACTTCTTTTGAACTTCTCAGCTATTTTTTTATTTGGATCTAATTTCAGCTCTTGGTAAGTGGTTTTATCAATTAATATTCTTTTAGATTCTTTTAGGTAATATTCTGTATCCATTAAAACAATTCCACCGCCTTTATCCGCGGGTTTAATCATTAAGTTTTTATCATTTTTCAAATTTTCCAATACTAAAAACTTAAAAAAAAAAAAAAATAGCTGAGAAGTTCAAACTGTTATTAACAGATATTAATTATATATATAATAAAAGACTATATGTATATTGGCTTTTAAAGTATAATATATAATAAACTGAAGAATTAACAACACATTAGGGTAATATAAATATTAATTGTTTAAACTAATTTCCCACTCTTGCTTTTTAAAGGTTCCCTAAGATATATATAAATAAATAGAGATATATATGAACAAATAGAGACTGTCTCTATTATGACATAGTAATATCTAAATATTGAAATAAACAAGAGACCCAATGGCCCAAATTGCTTTTGGATATATATGTATAAAATGTCTATGGAATATTGAAAACTACTGCATATATGCGCACAGTTTGCAGTCTGTAATATATTCATAAATAGTACACTTAAGATAGTATATTTTCAGATATAGGATATCAACAATTTATTTGAGTATTTTTTAAAAGTACGTGAAATATAGCAAGTATTTTATAAGAATTTACATAAGAAAATAACAGTGCGAATCAACAGTACAAATCCACCTAAAATAAGAAAACAAAAATCCACCTTAAAGGATATAGGAATTCTACTAAGGATATAGAGATGCATCAATGTAATACCATCTTAAATTCAAAAGGAGACAATACCACCTTAAACTCAGAATGAATAATTGGAGGAAAACCGACTAATGAAAGCTCAGGGCAGGGTATTTAAATCTAGTAAATGTTCCCTTGGACAAGCAGTCTTGATAAAGCCTAGTTACAGGTGAAACACGTTGACGTTAATCCAAGGGTCTTAAAGACAACATAAACACTATTGCAGGAATCAAAGCAGTTTTATTCAGGTGGAAGTTAACACTCTGCATAGAGTAAAAGACTACAGAGGTTATCGCTTATAACAGATGAACACATTCCATAGAGGGGGTAAAAAGAACCGGTAGCCCTTTAACAACCAGCCAACTACGTAAAACCTACGGGAAATCTGAAGTTTCAGCAAAGATTTGCAACACCAAGCACTTCAGACGTGACATAGTCACACCCCAAGAGGTTAAAGGTGAAATCAAAAGCCTAACGGTCTGGAGACAGACCGCAAACATATTGATTAATATGCATTATACACCTACAGCTGGGACCACGGATGGACTGGTAAAGTATCCCCACTATATATAAGAAATGTGCTCATAATCCAATTTATAGTTCTATACATATATAACAGATAACACATACGGATTATAATTACAAGAGATCCGCTCACTATACTTATGAACTAAGACCTGTTTAAAGCCCTAAGTCTTTTCATGAAAAATATTGCAAAGTCTTTTTTCGTATGAGCGAATTGACATTTTACATATAGCAACATTTGTAACAACTGTCGAATAGATATTTCACTTATGAACTGTTAAATTGACATCTTACTTAAGGGATTTTTTTAACAACATATGAACTGTTGAATATCGACACAAGGAAACTTTGTAACAACATGAGAACTGTTGAATATCGATACCTTATATAAGTGAGCTTTGTAACAACATACAAACTGTTGCAATATATCCAATTATTGATTGAACAACAGAAGTTTTCCGCAATTGTAAACAGGGATTATCCAGTAACAAAATTGTACGGTGGTAATAAATATACAGAACATAGCTGCATGGTGGTATTTAATCTCAAGCACTGATTATATTCCTAAAAGGAGACGTCCTCATTTGAGATTGTATATCAAGCAGATTGTCTTTTATCGCTTAGTTTTTATTTTTTGTATTTTGAATTCATGTAAGTTTTTTTCTTTCTACTTATTGCACAAACACTTATCAAAGGATAATGTAAGAGTTATAATATTAGAACTGTTTGATGTTTAACCCTTGCTCTCGAGTATTGTAAGTACTCGCTAGCGCTGTTTATCTTATCTCTTTTGCACTTCAACCTTTGGACTAGTAGTGAGACTTTTCCTTTTAAATAGCACATAGGGTTATAAGTTTAGCACTTCTTGTTCTCTTTTTACAAATATGTTTTAGAAAGAAACCTTGCTTTTATACATAGGCAAAATATACTGATGACAATTTAGATGTAGTTTTAGGGACATTAATTTCAGGCTGTAATATAAAATGTCTAATTGTGTGTAGTAAACAAATCTTTGCAATATACTTTCATTATTTATTTTTTGCCTTTTCCTGTTAATTTAACTATGAAAATTGTTAGGTTTCTCAATTCCACTTTCTATAAAGTAATGGCCGCCAGCCATGTTGAAACCTAGATTTACCCCATATCTATGTCTTCTGCTGTAGACAATTAGGAACAGATATTAAAAAAGACAATAAAGAGAGTGTGCAAAGAAGGCTGTGTGGAACATAAGACTGCAAAAATAACTAAAAACATAAATTATGCTTACCTGATAATTTCATTTCAATCTGTATGAGGAGAGTACACGGCTTCATTCCTTACTTGTGGGAAATACAGAACCTGGCCACCAGGAGGAGGCAAAGACACCCCAGCCAAAGGCTTAAATACCTCCCCCACTCCCCTCATCCCCCAGTTGTTCTGCCAAGGGAACAAGGAACAAATATCAGGGTATAAATGGTGCCAGAAGAACAAAAATGTAGGTCCGCCCAATGGGGGAAACGGGCAGAGGACGTGGACTCTCCTCATACAGATGGAAATTAAATTATCAGGTAAGCATAATTTATGTTTTCCATCTTAATATGAGGAGAGTCCACGGCTTCATTCCTTACATGTGGGAAACATATATCCAAGCTCTAGAGGGCACTGAATGAAAAACGGGAGGGTAAAAAGAGAGACGGACCCAATTCTGAGGACACCACAGCCTGCAAAAACTTTCTCCCAAAAGCTGCTTCAGCCGAAGCAAACACGTCAAATTTGTAAAACTTTGAAAAAGTATGTAAGGAGGACCAGGTAGCCGCCCTACAAATCTGCTCCATAAAGGCTTCATTTTTGAAGGCCCAAGAAGAAGCCACAGCTCTAGTTGAATGAGCCGTAATCCTCTGAGAAGGCTTATGTCCCGCTGTTTCATATGCTAAGCGGATAATGCTCCTCAACCAAAAAGATAGGGAAGAGGCAGAAGCCTTCTGCCCTCTGCGCTTCCCAGAATATACAACAAACAAAGCCGAAGTTTGTCTAAAATCCTTCGTAGCTTGAAGATAGAATTTCAAAGCTCGAACCACATCCAAATTATGAAGTAATCGTTCCTTCGAAGAAGAAGGATTAGCACACAAGGAAGGAACCACAATCTCCTGATTGATGTTGCGATCAGACATCACCTTAGGGAGGAAACCAAACCCAGTGCGAAGAACAGTCTTATCACCATGAAAAACTAGGTAAGGAGGCTCACATTGCAAGGTCACCATCTCAAAGACTATGCGTGCTGAAGCAATAGCCAGTAGAAAAATAACCTTCCAAGATAGTAACTTAATATCAACCGAAAGCATGGGCTCAAACGGAGCCCTCTGCAAAACCTTAAGAACCAAATTCAAACTCCAAGGAGGAGCGGAATGTCTAAACACAGGTCTGATTCTGGACAGAGCCTGAACAAAAGACTGAATAGCAGGAAGCTCAGCTAGCCTCTTGTGCAATAACACAGATAGCGCAGAAATCTGTCATTTTAAGGAACTAGCGCCAAGTCCCTTCTCCAAGCCATCCTGGAGAAATGAAAGAATCCTGGATACCTTGACCTTATGCCAGGGGAATCCACGCTCTTCACACTAGTATAAGTAGGTCCTCCATACCTTATGATAGATGCGACGGGTGACCGGCTTTCTAGCTTGAATAAGAGTATCAATCACTCTCTCAGAAAAACCTCTGTTGTCTAGAACTAGGCGTTCAATCTCCACGCAGTCAGCGTCAGAGAATCCAGATTTTAATGAACAAAAGGACCCTGTTCCAGCAGATCCCTGCGACAAGGTAACCTTTATGGAGGAGATGACGACATCCCCGCCAGGTCCGCAAACCACATCCTTCGAGACCACTATGGAGCAATTAGAATAGTCGAAGCTTGCTCCTGCTTGATGCGGGCCACTACCCGAGGTAGAAGTGGTAACGGTGGAAAAATGTAAACTAAGTTGAACCCCCAGGGCACTGCTAAGGCATCTATCAGTTCTGCCTGAGGGTCCCTGGACCTGGACCCATATCTGGGTAGCTTGGCATTTAGTCTGGACTTAGAGATTGAGATCTATCTCTGGCGTCCCCCATCTGTTGCAAATCTCCGCAAACACCTCAGGATGAAGAGACCATTCCCCCGGATGAAGCGATTGTCTGCTGAAAAAGTCCGCTTCCCAGTTGTCCACACCCGGAATGTGAATTGCTGACAGCGAGCAGCTGCGGGCCTCCACCCATTCCAGAATCCAAGATAGTTCCGTCATGGCTAGGGAGCTTTTCGTTCCCCCTGATGGTTGATGTAAGCCACCAAGTTAATGTTGTCTGATTGGAATCTGATAAACTGGGACAAACCCAGAAGAGGCCAAGCCTTTAGAGCGTTAAGATCGCTTGAAGTTCCAAAATGTTGATCGGGAGAAGAGATTCCTCTTGAGTCCACAGACCCTATCCTGACACCCCAAACAGCTCCCCATCCTGATAGACTTGCGTCCATAGTCACAATCTCCCAGGATGGTGTCAAGAAGGATGTGTCCTGGGATAGGCGAGCTGGACAGAGCCACCAAGGGAGCGATTCTTTCAACCGGTTGTCCAGAGAAATCTGTAGGGATAGATCTGAGTGATCGCCGTTCCATTGCTTCAGCATGCACAACTGAAGAGGTCTGAGATGAAACCTGGCAAATGGAATGACATCTATGCTGGACACCATGAGGCCAATTACCTCCATACACTTGGCCACAAATGGTCTTAAGGAGGTCTAGAGAGCAAGACAGTTGGAAGTAATTTTGCAACGTCTCTGGTCTGTAAGGAATATCTTCATGGATATGGAATCTATTATCGTGCCCAGGAATTCCACTCTGGTTCTGCGAACCAGAGAACTCTTTCCTAAGTTTATCTTCCATCCATGAGATTGAAGAATAAGTAGCAGAGCTCTTGAATGGTCTTCTGCCAGACGGCAGGACGAAGCCTAGACCAGGATGTCGTCCAAGTACGGAGCTACTGCACGAGCAGAGCCCCTAGAACCTACGTAAAGACTCTTGGTGCAGTAGCCAGAATAAATGGGAGATCATGAACCTCTTGTGCGAAACGTACCCTCCTTCTTTGGGACTACAAAAAGGTTTGAGTAGTATCCCAGACCTCTCTCTGCTAAAAGTACTGGCACAATCACTCCTAGGGAGGAATTATCCCTCACGCACCATAGAAAAGCATCTAGTTTTTCTGGTCTTGAAGACAGGTTTGATAAGAGGAATCTGCCCCTGGGTGGACGAGATTTGAAACCTATCCTGTAACCCTGAGCAATGACCTCCATAACCCAAAGGTCTTGTACGGCTCCTAGCCAAGTCTCACACAGAGAGATAGTCTGCCCCCAACACGATCCAACAACGGATCGGGGGCCATCCCTTCATGCCGATTTAGTCTTGGTGGGCTTCTTAATCTGCTTGGATTTATTCCAAGATTGAGATGGTTTCCAAGTTCCCTTGGACTGATCCTGCTTCGGGGAGGGCTGCTGGCACTTTGAGCAGATAATACTGTCTTCTGGAGTCTTACTTCTTCTTCTTTAAGGTACCAGATCTCTTTAATTCTTCCTATTTCCTACTGCTCTGAATAGATCATGTACTCTATCCAAGTATTTGTCTCTGTAAAAAAATTCCATTCTACCCCAGCCTGTAAATCCAATTCTAGGAACGACAATAATAATGTTGATGAACTTTATGACAACAATAATCTTCTAATAAAGGTTTAACCTCCAGTAGGCCTCTAACCACAGTGAAATTTTTTTTTTACTTTCTGCAATGAGAGTTTTTTTAGTAAAAAAATTTCTGCAGGTCAGTTTGAAATGAAATTTTAAATTAAGCAGTTACACTAAAGCATTGATGGTCAGCAACTTTGCAGTGCTGCTCTGTATTTGACTGTCCTCATCGAACAGCGCTTTACTCTGGCTGCACAGTGGCCTAGATTTGGAGTTTGGCGTTAGCCGTGAAAACCAGCGTTAGAGGCTCCTAACGCGGGTTTCTTACGGACTCCGGTATTTAGAGTTCAGTTACCGACACTCAAAAATCACTCAACGCTCAAATTTCTACCGACACCTCAGACCCAGTAGTAAACATATACCGACAAAATAAACATTCACGAATCACAAAACAAATATTACAAAAACTACACTTACACTCATACAAACACTACACTATGTTTATTTTTAAGATTTAATAATTTTCCATCAAAATACAAATGATCAAAGTTGCGAGATCTCGGGTGTTAGAAAAAAAACTACACAAATCCATTTTCCCATTGACTTACATTGACACACGGGAAAAGACCCTCATATACCTACATCTAACTAATAAGATTATCACAAATATACACTCATCGATGCATACAAACAATATACACCACATGACATACAACAAATATTTATTTATTACAAAAAGAACACGATTTAGTTACTTTTTCACACAAGCTCATGACGTCACTCACTTTACGAGGAAAACCAGTCTTAGAAAAAAAAATTGACCAAATTTTAGAGCCTCCATTGACTTCTATTGGGAAGACGTGCTCGTGCACGCGAAACCCACATTTCCCTAACGCACGCAAATAGCGTAGACCGAAAAACTCCAAATACCAGCGCTAGAAAATACATGCTTTTATGCGTTAGACCCAGCTATGATAAATAGATCAAGAAATGACTATTTCCCTATGGTGGATTTATGGATTTTAATTATTGAATATTCACAACACCATTAAATTGTTTAAGACTTTTATATTACATCAACTACAAATCAACATCACTAGTAACAAACTTTTTGTTATCAAAATATTACATTTAAACGGACACAAAAATAATGTAAACTTTTCAGGATTCACAAACACTACACAATGGGAAACAATTCTCATTTACCTTTATTATTGCATTTCAGTTATTCAACTCATATGCTTGCAGCAACAGCATATCTACATAGGCTTAACACATGATCAGTCATGGATGCACATACATTACTTTTAACATTCACTCATACATGTGCATTCAAATGATGGGGGAAAAATACATTACATTCTCTATAGGAATCACAAAACACAACATATGGATTTTACTGTACTTTTAACATCATGATTCCATCACCAGAAACCATTAGGAATTACGTACAACAAGAACATCAGTACACCAGATTACAGATGTCACTTTATGGGAAGGAACAACAATGTCAGACCGCTATATAGAAGTCAGCATATGTGGGACACAATCACAATATATACGTACATGTACATAACACGCATCACGCAACCACAAAGCACACATTTAGATTTTATTCAGCACACAATAACACTGTAGCACAATACAACAACACAATGAGGATTTCAGAACTACATAGGCAGGTTAATAATATCATGACGTCATTAGAAGATTCAACCATACACATTACAGATTCACCACTGTACCGCCCCTTTCTGAACTTTAACACTCAATACTACAATACAACATATACGTAAATAAAAGTTTGGAACAGCATTATTAGGGAGATTTGAATGGGACAAATAATAAATATTGTCAGATCGCAAATCACTTATATATATAATACTACAGATGACAGCCGGAAGTTATTCAGTATTAGTGCCATTTGAATGGGACACATACAATATTGACAGCTCGGCAATCACATATATACAATACTACAGATGACAGCCGGAAGTTATTCAGTATTAGTGCCATTTTAATGGGACGCATACAATATTGACAGCTCGGCAATCACTTATATATACAATACTACAGATGGCAGACGGGAAGTTCTGAATTATTATTGCGATTTGAAAGGGACGCATACAATATTGCCAGCTCGGCAATCACTTATATATACAATACTACAGATGGCAGACGGGAAGTTCGGAATTATTATTGCGATTTTAAAGGGACGCATACAATATTGACATCTCGGCAATCACTTATATATACAATACTACAGATGGCAGACGGGAAGTTCGGAATTATTATTGCGATTTTAAAGGGACGCATACAATATTGACAGCTCGGCAATCACTTATATATATAATACTACAGATGACAGCCGGAAGTTATTCAGTATTATTGAGATTTGAATGGGACGCATACAATATTGACATCTCGGCAATCACTTATATATACAATACTACAGATGACAGCCGGAAGTTATTCAGTATTATTGAGATTTGAATGGGACGCATACAATATTGACAGCTCGGCAATCACTTATATATACAATACTACAGATGGCAGACGGGAAGTTCTGAATTATTATTGCGATTTTAAAGGGACGCATACAATATTGACAGCTCGGCAATCACTTATATATACAATACTACAGATGGCAGATGTTAATTTATCGTTTACAAACAATATTGCAGCAACATTGATCGATCACATTCGATGCACATTATACACAACTATGCACTTTCATTCATGTTAGCCTGGACGTGTGCTTGTTACTATAAGATCGTGTTTAAGAAATATTGATTACGCATATGATCAAACATTACAAACATGCACTGTATGTGTGATATTTGACACTTTCACATTGAGATTCATTGTTGGAAAACAACATTTCAGCAAACAAACAAAAAACGCCCACTGTGAAAGCATTCGCGCCGCTCACATACAAACAAGTGAATACAATTAGCAATCATTACAAACTCACTACCATTGGACTAATTGTACTATAAATCCCCCAAACAACATGGCCAAAGCATCACTTGTGATCCACATCAGATCAAGTGCATACCTTGTTACTCTGTTTTGAAAGATGGATGACGATGACATGGTAGACGCTGCTGGTGCTGCTATTGGCGAACTAGCTGTTGGTCGAATCAGGCAGCCTCGGCGGCTCAGACTGAGACGAAGGGGTCATCTGGTTCGAGGTCCTCCTGTCTACAGGGTGAGACCCACCTTGGAAAACATGAGCGACTTTGAGGTTTATGATAAGTATCGGCTCAATCGCGAACAGCTCATTGGCCTTTACGATCTTCTTAAACCTCATTTGGAGCCACGTATAAGAATAAGGACTGCTGTTCCCGCCATGAGTAAGATGCTAAGCTGTCTATACGTCCTGGCCTCCGGGAGTTTTCAATCCGGAGAACTGTACATGCATGGCCTGGCTCAAGGTACATTCTCTGTGGTGTTTGATAACTTTCTGGACGCCATGGTACGTATCAGTAAGCAATACATAGGATTCCCAGCTATAGGATGCAATTTAAACATTTATTTTTTCCCCCGCTAATGACTACTTTTAGTTCAATGCAGATATGTAGCATGTCTTACCTTAAATGCTCAGATAGAGAATGCAATGTAACCATGTAGTTTGCATTTTACACAAGGTTTGGTTTAGGAGAAATACGCATATGTAGCATGTCTTAGCTGAAATGGCAAGATATTAGCTAATGCAATTTAACCATGTCATTGTCTCTTTCCGCTAATGTCTACTTTTAGTTCAATGCAGATATGTAGCATGTCTTACCTTAAATGCTCAGATACAGAATGCAATGTAACCATGTATTTAGCATTTTACACAAGGTTTGGTTTAGGAGAAATACGCATATGTAGCATGTCTTAGCTGAAATGGCAAGATATTAGCTAATGCAATTTAACCATGTAATTGTCTCTTTCCGCTAATGTCTACTTTTAGTTCAATGCAGATATGTAGCATGTCTTACCTTAAATGCTCAGATACAGAATGCAATGTAAACATGTATTTTGCATTTTACACAAGGTTTGGTTTAGGAGAAATACGCATATGTAGCATGTCTTAGCTGAAATGGCAAGATATTAGCTAATGCTATTTAACCATGTCATTGTCTCTTTCCGCTAATGTCTACTTTTAGTTCAATGCAGATATGTAGCATGTCTTACCTTAAATGCTCAGATAGAGAATGCAATGTAACCATGTATTTTGCATTTTACACAAGGTTTGGTTTAGGAGAAATACGCATATGTAGCATGTCTTAGCTGAAATGGCAAGATATTAGCTAATGCAATTTAACCATGTCATTGTCTCTTTCCGCTAATGTCTACTTTTAGTTCAATGCAGATATGTAGCATGTCTTACCTTAAATGCTCAGATAGAGAATGCAATGTAACCATGTAGTTTGCATTTTACACAAGGTTTGGTTTAGGAGAAATACGCATATGTAGCATGTCTTAGATGAAATGGGAAGATAGAGAATAATATTGAACTAGATTATTTTTTTTTAAAATAAACATTTGTTAGTGGATTATCGTGTACAAAACTTTTTATTGGACTCCAAATACTATTTTGAGGATTCTGTTTGAATTATGTTCTGTTCATAATTTATAGGTGATTCTGGGTACATGAGCCGGCCTTGGCTCATTACCCCCTTGCGTAGCCCGACTGATGTGTCTGAGGAGCGCTACAATAGGGCTCATAAGAGAACCAGGGCGGTGGTTGAACGGATGTTCAGGCTCCTGAAGATGAGGTTCAGGTGCCTGGACAGGTCAGGAGGAGCCCTCCAGTACAACCCAAAGAAGGTGGCTAAGATCGTTGTAGCCTGTAGCGTCCTGCATAATATTGCACAGCGGGCTGGGATGCTGCAGGGCGTCCCGGCGCACCGAAACCTCCTCAGAGATGAGGTGGATGATCCTGTTCTAGAGGGGCCATTCTGGGACGAGGGGCTCAATGTCAGAGCAGACATCATCAACCGCCACTTTAGACGGTAAATAATAGAAGTTAGACTGGAGTATTGTCAATAGATGTGAACTCTAGGGAAATGACAAGTAGAGAATTGTGCAAACATGTTAGGATTGTTCATCAAATGCTAAAAAAGTGTTTCTTTTATTAATGTAGGTGATGCTCTGGGCATTGGGTCCTGTAGCGAGTCTTTGCCACCTGGTTTTTAAAGAGGACATCAGATGGTAAGTATAAATGTATGGACTGTTGCTGGCATGAATTGTACACAAATACATCATATGGCATACATTTTCTAAACTAGTATTTAGTTTACACATTACTTAAAATGTAAATACTCAGAAAGGGATCCTCTAGCATAACTATCCTCTAGCATGACTATGGTTCAATGTCACACATTAGAGGTTCGTCCTGCTCAATATGACTCATCTTCACACTTGATAGAACATAACACAAGATGCTACACATGCTTAGTAAGCTAGTGACAGAAATTAATTCTGAAATGGGGGGTGGGAGAGGGGTACAGAACTGATTCACACACTTGTAGTAATTTTTAATAAACTTTTTCTGCCATTAGGGAGCTGACTTAATCTAAAGACTGAAAGGGAAGAATTAGAAGCCTGACAGTGAAGATTGCCCAGACTGACAGTGGAAAAAGCCAAGATTGAAATTGAAGTCTACCAATGGGATCATGTCTGGCATTATCTTTCCAATCTGCTGACCTTGAAAACCATACAAAGACATGTTCACATGGTAAGTGCCAACTATTTGATAGAATAAGGCTGTGGAGGCATCCTATTGGAGACACTTAGATTATTTTCTAATTTTTAGATGGTATTTCACAGTCCTCTATTTTGGAAATGATGAATAACACACCTATTGAAGATCAAATGTTTACCCCTGAATTGACTTTCAAGGACCATGCATTATCCAGGTTGGTGTACCAATGCATGCTAGTTAAGAATCACAGGAAGAATGTTGAATATTAGTAGCTTACATACATTAGTCATATTTAGTTCATAATTAGATATTTAGGGATCACAATCAGACACTTAGATGATTTTACTTTTTTAGATGGTATTTCACAGTCCTCTATTTTATGAACTGATGAATAAGACACCTATTGAAGATCAACTGTTTACCCCTGAATTGACTTTCAAAGACCATGCATTATCCAGGTTGGTGTACCAATGCATGCTAGTTAAGAATCACAGGAAGAATGTTGAATATTAGTAGCTTACATACATTAGTCATATTTAGTTCATAATTAGATATTTAGGGACCACAATCAGACACTTAGATGATTTTACTTTTTTAGATGGTATTTCACAGTCCTCTATTTTATGAACTGATGAATAAGACACCTATTGAAGATCAACTGTTTACCCCTGAATTGACTTTCAAAGACCATGCATTATCCAGGTTGGTGTACCAATGCATGCTAGTTAAGAATCACAGGAAGAATGTTGAATATTGGTAGCTTACATACATTAGTCATACTTATTTCATAATTAGATATTTAGGGATCACAATCAGAAAAAGGAATACATATTATAGTTGATATAGAGGTATTTGAATGGACATGAAATATTACATTTATGTTCAGCATACATATATATTATTGAAATGTGATATACATTATTATGTAGAATTAGAAATTCAGATATTTAAATTTATTTTTTATTACACAATAGAATGGTGTATGTTTTTTTTTTTTAAATTTAATTAATAAATATCTAGATAAAATGTTGAACAAAGTTAGAGCATAGACACAAGATGATTGTAAATGTATTTTATGAATATTTGACAACGTGTGTATTAACTTTGTTAAAATTTTTATTTTTTATTTCAGGAAAAAAAAATTGTTTTTCTTTCAAAAACTTTTAATTTTTTAAATGGTAATAATAAACATTTTAGTATTAAATACACTCTTTTGAACAGATTATAATAAATATCCAGATAATCTGTCAATAAAAAACAATTTGACTCCCATGACTGGTAGTTGGCTATTTGACAAGCACATGCATAAGATCAAATAATGCATTCATTTTAGAAAATCCACTGATTCAGAGAATATTACATTAAACTATATTTTTTTACATTAATTGGGGAGTGATATCCATCAATGCTTTTCTTTTGAAATTCTTAGATGTTAAAATAATTTCGGATATGTAGTCAAAATTTGACATAAATTATTTGTTTTCACTTTTAAGAAGGGGAAGTGGTTCAATTACATTAAAGTGACAGTGTTGTTGAATGTAAAATTAATTTTATAAGATCTTGTATCTTCCTTAGGTATCTCAAAACATTATTTTCTAAATTCTTTTAATTTTTACATTTATAAATGTTAGGTCATTTAACTTGATATTTTTCACAAGCTAGTTATTGGATGCCAGGTTAATCGATTTAATTTTCTAGTGGAGTCATTTAACTATAGTTATTAATATTATGTAGTTTTTAAAATCTTACCTCTTGGGTTAGACATCACATATCTATATATAATTTTCATTCCCCTTTAGTTTCTTTTGACAATGTTAAATCAACATTCAAAATGTTTTGGTCCTTAAAGGGACATTCACAAAGTATATTGTGTATTGATTTTTCAATAATTCATAAAAGAATTTAAACATATTTAGAAAGTACTATAGAATTACATTCAGTCTTTAAATATACTTTTAAAAAGATACATCAATGCACATATCTTAGTCAATTACATAAGGCATCTATGTGCAACCAACAATCAGCATCAAAATAGCCGATGTAGATATGTATTTAATCCAAGAATATATAATTACAATATAATGATTGAATACCAAAACATATTAAGTTGTTCAAATATTATAATCTTATCCAAAATGCATACATAACATATAGCTTAATGTCCCTCTAAGCTGAAGACTCCGAAATACCTCCTTTACAATATATATTTCAGTCAGTGTGTAAAACAATCCAGAAGTTAATCTAAATTTGCTTTACTCATATGTTATACTAATTTAGCAAAAGGAAGGTGCTTAGGTTTCTGATTTTTCAAGCATTATTGTGAAATGTTTCTTTAAAGGGACATGAACTCAAAATATACTTAAAGGGAGACAGTTAAAAAATTAATGATTTATACATTCTGAATGAGTATTCTATTTTAAGCAACTTTAAAAATTGTCTCATATTATGAATGCTCCTTGTGATGTTGCTATCATTACTTTAAAAATAAGGCATTAAATAGATAATTTATTTGCTTCAGTACTCTGGACAGAACTTGGTTTTTTTGGTTGGATTAATTTATCCAACAATCATCAAGGACAACCCAGGTTTTTGGAAACAATTGTCCGTAATCTAAAATATCATTATTGATTTGCTAAGAAAGATAACAAGATAATTCTTAACATTTGAGAATCGGATTAAATTATAAAGTTGCTTAACATTTCATGCTCAATCTGAATCACGAACGCTAAATTTGTTTGGACAGTGTCCCTTTAAGAGATTTAAAGAGTGTATTTACTTCTCTTCTTATCTTGACATACTTTGCTTTAAAAGCATATCGAGATAGGCTCAGTAGATGAAGATTGGTAGATGCACAGAGATGCCTTATGTGATTGGCTCAGCCATGTGCATTTAAATTTCTTCTGTTGAGGATATCTAAATACTAAGATAAATTGAGTTACATTTTAAAGTCTAAACAATTTTCTATCTCTACAGATCATTTGATACAATTGTTTGTTTGTAATGTCTATTTAAAAATAAAGACGCCATTGCACAATAACATATATGAGCACTTCAGACAAATACAAGCTCGAGGTTTATTTACTAATAACAAACAAACCTGTAGTTTAACATTTATAAACAGATTATCCAAGTTACTGACATTATAACCTGAATTTGAACATTCAGAAATATTGCGTGGGAAACGCATCTTGAAACACCAGATTAGCATCTTTAAACATTAGAGTCTAATGTCACGCAATAGCACACAATCAATGTGCATTATAAATACATTTAATAGAGCAATATCAATACTTCACAATAAGTCAAGAAATGGATTTTATGAACAATAAAGACATACAATATTAAATGTGTATTTGTATTAAAGAAACAGACCGTTATTAAAACGAGAAATGTCTACAACATTTAATAATGTGACAGTATTAGATTTTAAAGAGAATTTAATCATTAATATTTAACGGATCACGGATATTAAATCTGCGTCACACATATCCGCATGACAGGCCCATGAGTTACAAATAAGTCTACATGAAAAATGAAGTAACAGCACCACCAGGAGGTATGTGTATGGAAGTTGCTAACATATGAAACATTAAGGAACGGCCAATCAGAGTTCATCACACAAACACAACTTGAGTCAGGATGGTCTCACAGACATTCTAACAATATTTCAAACTTTTATCCAATCAGATGTACAGATAACTTGTCCCATGGTGCATCTCATGTTTACTTCACCATATAAAAGTCCATTACACGTTGCCATCTTTGTCAGTTCTCTAATGCCTGCAGGCAATATATATTATTATTATTATTATTATAATCCAACCCAGCAGGCATGAAACCTCCCAGGTTCACCAAGCAGGAGAGCGCTGCACTGGTCCACGCCGTCAAGGACTTTTATCCCCAGCTGTTTGGGAACAAGAGGAGTTCGACAGATGCGCCTGTTAAGAAGGCCCTCTGGGAGTCTATCACCAATGCGGTTAGATTGGTGTGTGACGTCCAGAGGAGCCAGGATCAAATCATGAGGAGATTCGGAGATATGAGGTTGCGCTTAACAAAAAAAGTCAACCTCATAAGGGAGTGGATACAAGCCCGTAAAAGAGGGGGCCAAAGAAAGGCCCCGCGGAAACTATACCTACTCCCTTATGAGGTGACTTTATGCGAGCTCCTCAATCTCCGGGTCCCCAAAAGATTTAGATCCTCGCCATCCTCGGCCTCCTCTTCTTCCCTCCCAGCTGTGGGATCTGAAAGTCCTGACGCGGGGGCCAGGGCAGCTGCTTCTCCGTCCGGTGGCCTGGGAGGAGATGATGGAGAATCTGAACCAGGTAACTATCCAACTTCATATAATATCTTAATATTTGATTTATTTTAAAAAAATGTGTATATAGTCAGATACTAAACCTATACAGATCTCACAACATACACTACATATGATGTTTAGATATCTGATTTTAGATTAGTGACACATGAAATAGGAATGATGTTTCTTGCGCTCTACAGAATATGCGTCACAGAGCGAAAATGGAATTGCGCATACACGTTAACATGGGTTAGCTGTAAGTGGCATTGCTTTATACATGTTGGTCAAATGACGGATGCGTAATTCCGCTTGGAATCATTGCGCAATGATCGCGAAAATGGAATTGCGCATACACGTTAACATGGGTTTGCTGTAAGTGGCATTGCTTTATACATGTTGGTCAAATGACGGATGCGTAATTCCGCTTGGAATCATTGCGCAATGATCGCGAAAATGGAATTGCGCATACACGTTAACATGGGTTAGCTGTAAGTGGCATTGCTTTATACATGTTGGTCAAATGACGGATGCTTAATTCCGCTTGGAATCATTGCGCAATGATCGCGAAAATGGAATTGCGCATACACGTTAACATGGGTTTGCTGTAAGTGGCATTGCTTTATACATGTTGGTCAAATGACGGATGCGTAATTCCGCTTGGAATCATTGCGCAATGATCGCGAAAAAGGAATTGCGCATACACGTTAACATGGGTTTGCTGTAAGTGGCATCGCTTTATACATGTTGGTCAAATGACGGATGCGTAATTCCGCTTGGAATCATTGCGCAATGATCGCGAAAATGGAATTGCGCATACACGTTAACATGGGTTAGCTGTAAGTGGCATTGCTTTATACATGTTGGTCAAATGACGGATGCTTAATTCCGCTTGGAATCATTGCGCAATGATCGCGAAAATGGAATTGCGCATACACGTTAACATGGGTTTGCTGTAAGTGGCATTGCTTTATACATGTTGGTCAAATGACGGATGCTTAATTCCGCTTGGAATCATTGCGCAATGATCGCGAAAATGGAATTGCGCATACACGTTAACATGGGTTTGCTGTAAGTGGCATTGCTTTATACATGTTGGTCAAATGACGGATGCGTAATTCCGCTTGGAATCATTGCGCAATGATCGCGAAAATGGAATTGTGCATACACGTTAACATGGGTTTGCTGTAAGTGGCATTGCTTTACACATGTTGGTCAAAATGAAATGTGAATTATTATATATGTGAAGAATACAGTATTCTTATTTTCAATATTATACATAATAAAAAAAGAAGAATCCAAATAAATTATAACATATGCCCATCAATTGATGAGAATGAAATAACACAAAAAAAATATTTAAGCTACAGTAAACAACACAACTGATTGAAAATAAGAGTACAGGATATATTTATCATGAATAGAATTGAGGAAAAAATTAACTCATGGGACTACCAAAGGATTAATATTTTTTAATTGATTTGCTAATAATGTAAAGATTTTAAACATGGCATGATTTGTATTAATGATATCCAATCCTCATTTAATATATTACAGATCTGGATGTTGGTGCTGGATCCTCAAGGCAGGGCTTGTCACAGTATGGTATGTCTCATTTTAATTGACATTTGTCTTAGAAACATGGACAGAACATTACATACTAAATCCACATTGTTCAATATTTATATGTATCTTCAAAATGGATTTTAAAACTTTTTGCAAATAAGAATAAATAAAACCAAAAAATAGGATTACATTGTAAGACTACTCTGATTTTGTTTGGAATTTAAGATATCCCATCTATTCTGGATGTCTTAATTTTAATGTAAGATTCTTTGAATGTCCAATTTATATTCTTCCCTTGTGTATTGCTTAATCTTATTTGTATACATTTTGTAAAAATACACACAATTTTGCATATGTTTAGATTTTAAAAATATAGATTCCATTTTTTAAATTGATCACGTCATTTAAGGTACATGACAACTAAATTTTACATAGAATTTTTTTAAACGTGATTTTATTGTTTTGTTTAAACATTTTATGAGCTACATTGGTTCAGTCTATTGTTTTAGTTCTTAGAAAAATTAATGGATTTTGGTTTATGTTAAACAATGCATTACTGGTATTATCCGGCTGTTTTTCTATGCATAAATTGGCATATTTTCAAAAGTTAAAATCATGTGTTCAGATAACAGTAGTACATAGTTTAAAAATGTATACAATTACACATTTAGAGCTTCATGTACCTTTAATAGATGAAAATTAAATAATTCTTAGGATATCCTTAAATAACATATTAGATTGGCATTGCATGCTCAATCCCATTCATTACATCAACATATGGAGTAGAGAATTCATTAACACCAACATTGTCAAATCAATATAATTTTATATTAAAGGGATACTGAGCTAAAATTATTAATGTTGTCATTCAGATAGAGCATGCAATATTAATCAACATTTAAATATAATACATAGAAACATAGAAACATAGATATTGACGGCAAATAAGAGCCATAGGCCCAGCAAGTCTGCCCGACCTTACCTAACAGTATACATCATATGTGAAATATTCTATTGCTAAATGTATTTTTAAATCAAGAATGTACGTTTATCTGCAGCTCAATTTTGGTTGACCAACCTGGGTTTTGATTGATGATTGGTGGATACCTTCAACAAACAATATTTATTGAATCCAATATTGCTTATCTGCCTTTAAGATTAAAATGTAGCAACATTCAAATTATAATAGGAGTCAATGTTAAATCATTTTGAACAGTTTGAACAGTGAAATAAATGATTGAAATAAATCATGTCAGTGTCCCTTTAATAAACAATCGATTCATTCATCTTTACATTCTTTGGATTAGACAATATTGATATATAATTCACATATTCACTGTTGGAGTTACTTTATAGATATCAGCATACTCTAACAGCACCATGATTACATATTTGTACTAATCCATTTGGTTTTGTATTGTGATCAATATGTGTTGTGTCCTAAACAAGATTACTGTACATTGCACAAATGGCTCGATGTGCCACATGTCTTTGTTTATATTTGTCAACAGCTGTTATTCAAAATGTGGTTTGTGTGTATTCTTTTAAGAACATTGATCAATGGGTATATTTAGATATGCAATAGCATCGTATGAGATGAGTTTGATGTCTAATATAGTCAGAAATTAAACATATGTTCAATACATCATTTTTAACAGAATCCCCTTGATTCAATCAAGCATTTTTTTGTTTAATGACTGCTCTATTCTTCACATTTTCAAGTTGATTATTCTTAAAATTCGCTACAGATGTGACTTAGTGCTATCCCAAATGTGTTCACTAATATATATCTATATCATTCATAGAGAGAGTTGGTGTGGGGAGCCCAGAGGAATCCAGCACTGACACAGAGACGCCTTTGCGGTCTCCTGTTAAGTTCATTGACTCATTTATATGTCATTGAAGGAGTATTGGTAATCAATATTATGAGCATGATTCTGATGAAGCATAACATTTGAAACAAACATATAATTTACTCCTCTGATTATATATTAATTTTCTTGGAATATTGAAAGATTAATAATTAAAACTTTCTTAGTCTACACCTTTGTTATTCAGAAGATGTATAGCATATGTTTGTTTCCATGTTCATTTTTTACAACAGTCATCAAGTGATACACACATGAGAAATCTTAAATGTTCTATGTACTATGCTTTTATGATTTTAAAATTAATACAAACAATACATCGAAAATCTGAATCATTGAGAATAACAAATCTAATGTCATTTGTATGCTCCATCAAAATGATGTAAATCATAACTTTGGGTGTGTATATCTTTAATGCAACATTGATGTGTGTCTTTGATCAACAGTAACATATGTTATAATATCTGATCTTAACGTATACACAACATGTTATGTTTTACAGAGATTGATTTAACATGTGTGACAGAGGAGGAAGAGGCTGCCTTGGAGTCTGATGGTATGTGAAATATATCTATCATGTTTCCAACATGTTGCTTTATTGGAAATCATTTTATTGAAGACATTCAAAGTCTACAGCTTTTGCACTTTAAAAAGGAATATTATTTGTCTGTTCAAATACACTACTGCCCCCTTTCTATATCAGGCAGCATGAAAATATGCTTGGATGTTTTTTTAAAAATTTTTTTTTATAATTCATGGCATCATTATGTCACATGCATATTCCAGGCCAAAACACAATAATAATGTTATAATTGTACAGACAGTCATTGATATTCATCTGAGTGCCTATATGCATACCATATCCTCATTTCATAATTGTTTAGAAATTCAAACACACTTCTAAGTATATTGAAAACATAATCAATTTTAAATGCGTTGATTTGATTTCATGATGTATGCGATGTTAATATATTTGTATTATTTATTTCAGATGGATCCTCCACCTCTGGTCATCTGTTTTCCACCCCTGCCTAGTCCCAGACCCCTGCCCAGGCCCAGACCCCTGCCCAGGCCCAGACCCCTGCCCAGAACCCTGCCCAGGCCCAGACTCCTGCCCAGGCCCAGACCCCTGCCGGCCCTTCCCATTTGTCCTTTCATGTCCCTCCTAAAAAATGGCCCTTCGTCCCCCTTCGCCGCTCTCCCCGTATTATGGGCCGTACAGTTGCCCAGACCCCAACTCACCACTCCCCAGCTGTACGGCCTACCCAGGAGCAGCAGCTCATCCCTCCCCAACCCAATCCCATCCCTCCCCAATACAATCCCATCACTCCCCCCTGTCTCAACCTTCATTGTCCTGGGTGTCAGATTGTCCTTCCCAGGCACAGCTGTAAGTATCATTCAAAATCCACATTATAAGATACTTAAAGGTACACTGAAGGCAAATTGTTTCTATTGTGATTCAAATAGAGCATGCAATGTTAATCAAATTTATAATTTACTACTCTTATCAATTATTGTTCATTCTCTTGCTATCTTTATTGAAACAAAGAAATGCCTAGAATTAATTTTAAATAGAAAATAATTGTGGACATCATTTCTTTATTGTTGGATGAATGTATCCATCAACCAGCAGGGACAACCAAAGTTGATAAACAAATATGGCCTGCCCTATAAACCTACATTCTTGCATTCCAAATCTAGCTAGAGAATTCAAACATTTAAAGAATATGTGTAATTTTTTAATATTTGTAATGTCATGCTCTATCTGAATCAGTCAATGAAATATTTAGGTTCAGTGTCCCTTTAATTTGATATCACTACATATACCAATCACCACTACTTGGATCCAACAATGTATGTACAAATGTTGATACATTATCTCTTGTCTAACCCAGTGGGAATGTAATTTCTTCAGGTTGATATGTTTACACAGCTTGTCCTCAACGCCAAAATGTTTAAGGATAGGTGTGCCTACCACAGTATAATTAAAATATTTAAATTGCTAATGTAAGTACAATGTAAATCCTTTAACAAGATTACATACACTCAAGCTGTATAAGTGGATCATCGAAAACCAATTAAAGGTGACAACATGTTTGAGTAAACTGTCCCTTTAATGATTTCGGTCTGTCTGAATAACATATTTAATGTGTAAAGAATCAATTTTAACAAATTGATGTAAAGAATGATTTGTCTTTATGATGACAATGTATCTTTGCTTATTTTTTCTTCTGTTGTGTAATTATCCTTAATATTTGATTTATTCTTTATTTTAGGCTGTGACTCAGCATGGCTCATGCTAGAAGGTATAGCACGAGTAGAGCAGGCCGTGTTGAGGAACGCAGCTGTCCTGAGAGGGATGAACGACACCATGCAGGCCCAGCTCCGGGTTCAGGATTTGACTCTGCGTCAAATCATGCGATTAAATTCAAGGCCTGAATCTGGAGCTGGACATGCACAGGACGATGAAGAGGATGACCAGTAAGTGGAGGATCTGGAGATGCTCCAACGTCGCAGATAAGAATCCTCCGTCCACATGTTGATGTTTTTGTTATTGTTGCCATTTGGCCTTTTTTTATGTTTATTGTTGTGCCTGTTGCACTCTTTTACCTTGTCATATGGCTCAAATGGGGCTATGCTGGCCCTTGGCAACTCTCTTCATGGACTGTGATGCACTCTGTTACCTTATCATATGGCTCAAATGGGGCTATGGTGGCCCTTGGCAACTCTCTTCATGGACTGTGATGCACTCTGTTACCTTATCATATGGCTCAAATGGGGCTATGGTGGCCCTTGGCAACTCTCTTCATGGACTGTGATGCACTCTGTTACCTTATCATATGGCTCAAATGGGGCTATGCTGGCCCTTGGCAACTCTCTTCATGGACTGTGATGCACTCTGTTACCTTATCATATGGCTCAAATGGGGCTATGCTGGCCCTTGGCAACTCTCTTCATGGACTGTGATGCACTCTGTTACCTTATCATATGGCTCAAATGGGGCTATGGTGGCCCTTGGCAACTCTCTTCATGGACTGTGGTGCACTCTGTTACCTTATCATATGGCTCAAATGGGGCTATGCTGGCCCTTGGCAACTCTCTTCATGGACTGTGATGCACTCTGTTACCTTATCATATGGCTCAAATGGGGCTATGCTGGCCCTTGGCAACTCTCTTCATGGACTGTGATGCACTCTGTTACCTTATCATATGGCTCAAATGGGGCTATGCTGGCCCTTGGCAACTCTCTTCATGGACTGTGATGCACTCTGTTACCTTGTCATATATCTACAATGGGGCTATGGTGGCCCTTGGCAACTCTCTTCATGGACTGTGATGCACTCTGTTACCTTATCATATGGCTCAAATGGGGCTATGGTGGCCCTTGGCAACTCTCTTCATGGACTGTGATGCACTCTGTTACCTTATCATATGGCTCAAATGGGGCTATTCTGGCCCTTGGCAACTCTCTTCATGGACTGTGATGCACTCTGTTACCTTGTCATATATCTACAATGGGGCTATGGTGGCCCTTGGCAACTCTCTTCATGGACTGTGATGCACTCTGTTACCTTATCATATGGCTCAAATGGGGCTATGGTGGCCCTTGGCAACTCTCTTCATGGACTGTGATGCACTCTGTTACCTTATCATATGTCTGAAATTGGGCTATGCTGGCCCTTGGCAACTCTCTTCATGGACTGTGATGCACTCTGTTACCTTGTCATATATCTACAATGCGGCTATGGTGGCCCTTGGCAACTCTCTTCATGGACTGTGATGCACTCTGTTACCTTGTCATATATCTACAATGGGGCTATGGTGGCCCTTGGCAACTCTCTTCATGGACTGTGATGCACTCTGTTACCTTGTCATATGTCTCCATTTTCCTGATCTTTACCATATTATTTATAAACGTTGTTGTTTTCTGACATACTAATAAAAGACATGTCATTGCATGATTCTTTGTCCTCCTTATTCATGTCATTGATTGAAATCTCTATTTTATCTGGTTGATCCTTAAAGGGACATACCCAAAATAATGTTGTTTCCTGAATCATATATGTAATACAATTCTAAATGACTTTAAGATTAACATCTCCAATGTAATTTTTATTTTTGTCTTTATATTGTTATCTAAAATCTTTATCATTGCATGATTATGATTAGCATAGTAATTGTTTTATATATTTATATAAAGATTGTTATATAAGTATATTTCAAATTTCACATCCATGTGTGTATTTATAAACTCTGCATGAATTGATGCACCTTTAACAAATGATCTGAGGATTGATACAATGATATAATCCCTGTAAAGTGTTCATTTTATTGAAATAGTATTGTCTCTGTGTATCCTCTTTTTATAAATAAAAATCATGTCCCTTTAAGTGATGGTGAGCACAATTGTTAATGAATGTATTTACATTTCAAAAGCGTTTTTGTCCTTTTTACATGAACAAGGACATATAATCTTAATAATAAACAATCTTATTGTAATGTTGACAGCACATGTATTTCATTTTCTATTCTATCTTATTGTAAAAGTGTAACCAAATCAATCTCTGTGTGTAATGCGCATATTTTATATGAGGAATATGTTTTTCAAAATATTTTTAAAAAATACTTCTCCTCCCATATATGGCTATAGGTAGTCTGACCATATTTCAACTTGAATAAATGACCCGTTTGATCAATACATGTGTCATTATTGTTATTCCCAAACAATCTAAACATATCTTAAAACATCAATGGCATATGTATTTCTCATGTGTATCTTTTAAATGTTAAAGATATACACCATAGCTATAGTTAAAGGGACAGTCAAGTCCGAAAAGATGAATCATGATTTCGTGACACTCCTAGATATCAATCTAGACACATACTAGTTTCAAAAATATAAATACGTTTCTTAGTGATATGCCAAGCTGTCAACTGAGTCCTTGTATTGGCTGCGGTTTTTCTGCGATCGCGGATGCGCCATGTTGCTTAAGACGTCACCTGCCAGGCTGTCCAATGATTCCTTGTATTGACTGACGTTTTTACGCGATCAAGGATGCACCTTTTATTGGATGGCGTTTTTACGCGATCAAGGATGCGCCTTTTATTGGATGGCGTTTTTACGCGATCAAGGATGCACCTTTTATTGGATGGCGTTTTTACGCGATCAAGGATGCACCTTTTATTGGATGGCGTTTTTACGCGATCAAGGATGCGCCTTTTTTTTTGCGTTCTTACGTGATCAGGAATGTGCCTTTTATTGGATTGCGTTCTTACGTGATCAAGGAAGCGCCATGTTAATTAAGACGTCACATGCAAAGGTAAAAAAACGTCTGATTGTATTACGTAGTCCCGCAATATTTGTTTGTGCACGTTAAACACGTTTGTGAATGAAGCCAAGTTTAAAAACATTGCGAATATGGATTGTTTGCATCATGTTACATTGTTGAACCATAGCTGATAAAGACCACCACATTCTCTTTTGCTGGATGTCTGGTTAAATAAACGAACGAAAGCAAAATGTTTTCATGCATAAGATATTTCGAGGCAAGTGCAAATCTCTATAGTCCATGTTGTTTAATATGTTTGTCAACAATATGTTCCTTTTTATGAAAAATGACTGTTGTGTTTAATGTTAAAGATATCTAATTCATAAATATGCGCTATTGTGTTAGAATCAAGTAATCAATATGCATTTATCTTTATCATATGCTAAATATATGATGCCGACTTCTTCTAAATGTAATTTCGTCGTATATTCTATTAAAGGTTCATTAGACACTCACATTATAAATCAAAACTTTTTATTTTGTCTCTAGTTAGATAGTCCATTGTTTAACAAATACACGTTTCATTTTGCTTCTGTTCAAAGAAAATGTAAGTAATTTTCAGACTCCTCGCCAAGCCTCTGAGTTTCATGTGAGTACCATCTCCAGCTTTCTCCTGTTTGTGTAAAGGGTCTTTTCATATGTTAATGATGGGGTATTGTCTTGTTTTACGGTTGTAATGGGGGTTCATCTATATTTTCAATAGAGATAACCCTATTTTCTTTGAAAGTGTTTAAAGCTTTGTAATATTGATATCAGTATATGTTAATCTTGTTGTTTCTAGTAGTGTCTATTACATACAGTTCTGTTAAAAATATAGTATACTGTCCCTTTAATGCAAATGTTTATTTTTGTATCATGTATGAGTTACACATTGGTTAATCTCCAAATATATTATTGTTAGCATATTTTCAGCCCCCACTCCTAAAAGGACTTTAAACCATATTCATTGTTAAAACAAATGTCTTTCTGAAAATAAATGAACACAATAATGTCTCTTTAAGAAAATAGACTTTATTTAACACGTCAATATAAATCTGATTTCAATATTTATTGTTTGAACAAGTACATGTAGATATACCAACAATCTTCAAATATATGTTAGCATATGTAATTTTGTTAAAGGGACAGTTTAGAAAACAAATAATGTTTTGCATTATTCTAAAAGTCAATTTTGTAATATCAATGATATCAAAGGTTTCTCACCAATTAATCATTTGTCTGTGTTTATTTTAATTTGCTAGCTAAACCTATGAGGTTCGTGTGCTCATTTCTTAGAGCTTGAAGAGTGCATGTAATCATTATACAATTTGACCACTAGAGGGCATTTGGATAGCATTTGTATATGTTAAACTTTGTGCTCATACAGCATATTATTTACCATGTGATCATTGATATCTAAAATGTTGTTATGTCAGAACAACAAATAAGTGTTCATTTTTCATAGTCATAGATACAAGGGTAAGCACATAAGTCACACGTATTTCTCCATGTTTTGTTGTTTCCAACTTGATAATGCATAATACAGTGTTTTCTTTGTAATCAATAATTTTCTGACTGTCCCTTTAAGCTGTGTTATTGGCATTCAAACAGTAATATGCCATCATGGATAATTGTAATGGTAATTTTGTTTGCGATTCGGGAAACAGTTTGGACATCACATCACAGAAACCAATCAATATCATGAACAAGGATAGGTATGTGATGATGTGGTTTTCACACACTTATAACCCACACTCTGCAAACAATCTGCCTCCATGGACCCGGTCCCATAGAAGTAGATTATATACAGAGTGTGGTCCACAAGTGTATGAAAACCACATCATCACATACCTATCCATTACACATTAAATAAAAAAAACATTAAACATGAAAACAAATACTTACTTCCTCTTCCTTCCCCTCTTCCCACGGGGCTGAGGCTCTGGGAGGGGCAACTGCCGACTCTGACGAGTTCTCCTTGGAGATGTTGTGGGAAGAGTGGAAGGAAGAGTACTGGGACGACCAAGGTGAGGAGGAGAAAATGGCTGAGGAGAAGATGGCTGAGGAGGAGAAGATGGCTGAGGAGGAGAAGATGGCTGAGGAGGAGAAGATGGCTGAGGAGGAGAAGATGGCTCGGCAGGAGAAGATGGCCCGGCAGGAGAAGATGGCCCGGCAGGAGAAGATGGGCCGGCAGGAGAAGATGGGCCGGCAGGAGAAGATGGCCCAGCAGCAGGAGGCCCAGCAGCAGGAGGCCCAGCAGCAGGAGGCGGACCAGGAGGCAGACCAGCATGCGCCTCCCGGAAAAAATTAAACATCTCTTGATGTAGATTAATGATTCTGTTTTGCCCTTGTTCTATTCTATTAAGTATGTTTATTATTTGGTTTTGTCCTTCAATTATTTGGTTTTGTCCATCAATAATTCGAGTTCGGCCTTCAATATTTTGTATCCGGGAGTTACGCATCTGGTCTATGTAGTCCAGTAGAACCCGCACCTCCGCTATTTCCTCTTGTTGTGCTTGGCGGGGTACCCGTGCACGGCGGTGTGCGGGTCCTTGAGGGGCCTCTGGTTCCGCAGCCTCCTCCTCTGCTTCCGGGGCCTCTTCATCTGCTTCCGTGCCCTCTTCGTCACGGGGGGCCTCTTCCCTCCGAAGTGGAAATTCCTCCCCACCACTCTCATCCCGGGGAGATGGAGGAGGCTGTATTTGTTGTGCTGCCTCCTCCCCAGACTCTGTATATTTGAAAAAGAAATAAATGTATATATTAGCATATTTCCAAATGAAGCTTTAAATGACTTAGCTTACGATACAATTACAAATGCAGAATCATTAATCCACTTTGAAATCTAACAATCAATACGATTTCCGCATTTTCTAAACCGTGTTTGTGATATGTCTGTTCAATCTGAATGTTTTAGCGTTTGTTTTCAGTCTGTTTAAATGCACACCTAACCTATAGCCTAGATACTGATGTAACCGCAAAGTAATTGTGAATGCGTGTAAACAGCGTAATAGCATTAATCTGATCCTTAAAGGGACATGAAACCCAATGTTTTATCTTTCATGATTTAGAAGCATACATTTATAATCAACTTTCTAATGTACTTTTCTTATCTAATTAGCTTCATTCTCTGGATATTCGTTGCTGAAAAGCATATCTAAATATGCTTAGAAGATGCTGATTGTTAGCTGAATATAGCTGCCTCCTGTGATTGGTTCACCGTGTGCATGGCTATTTCTTCATTAAAATATATCTCAAGAATGATTCAAATTAGGTAATATAAGTACATTTGAATGTTTTGTAAAATTGTATTCGCTACCTTAATCATGAAAGTAAAGGTTTGCGTATAGTGTCCCTTGAAATACATTCGTATGTGAATTTATTCTTAAATGAGCTTACCGTCAGATGAGAATGGCAGGTTCCCGGTATCAATTCCTCCGATACCGACTACATCCACCTCGGAGATGCTGGGCCGCAACATTTCCTCCCATCGGCAGTACTCGATTTCCAGGGCAGGGCCGCCACCGGTTCCTGCCGCATGTTGGGCTTCCAGGCTTAACTTTTTCTTGAGATCCATCTTACAGTCCCGGTAGCGATGTTTTATAGAGTCCATATCTCTATTCCGGCCACCCACTGCATTGACTGCATTCCTTATCTCATGCCAGAGCTTCCTCTTCTCAGTCGGGGTGGTCTTCTGGTGCTGCAGCCTCCTATACCTGGCCATATAGGCCTCGACGAGGGCCTCCTTCTCCTCCATCGAAAACCTCGCCTCCCTAGTCGCCTTGGCCTTCCCCTGTGACGATGCCCTCTGTTTCCCGGACTGTGAAGCCCTACTCTGTCCGCCACTGGGCCCAGCCACTTGTTCATCTTGAACCAAGTGGCTGGGTCCACCCACCGCTTCCACCCCCCACTTCCTGCCCCCCTTCCTGCCCTGTTCCTCTCCCCCTCCCTCTCCTCACCCCTCTACCTCTCCCCTGCCTGCCCTCCATCTGTTCCCTAAACTAAACCCCAAATAATCAAACAAAAAGTGAGTGTGATGAAATGAAAGGGGTTCAAAATAAAGAACTAAAAAAACAAAATAAGAAAAAAACAAAATTTATGCTTACCTGATAAATTCCTTTCTCCTGTAGTGTGGTCAGTCCACGGGTCATCATTACTTCTGGGATATTAACTCCTCCCCAACAGGAAGTGCAAGAGGATTCACCCAGCAGAGCTGCCATATAGCTCCTCCCCTCTACGTCACACCCAGTCATTCGACCGAGAACCAACGAGAAAGGAGAAGCCAAAGGGTGCAGTGGTGACTGGAGTATAATTTAAAAATTTAGACCTGCCATAAAAACAGGGCGGGCCGTGGACTGACCACACTACAGGAGAAAGGAATTTATCAGGTAAGCATAAATTTTGTTTTCTCCTGTTAAGTGTGGTCAGTCCACGGGTCTTCATTACTTCTGGGATACCAATACCAAAGCTAAAGTACACGGATGACGGGAGGGACAGGCAGGCTCTTTATACGGAAGGAACCACTGCCTGAAGAACCTTTCTCCCAAAAACAGCCTCCGAAGAAGCAAAAGTGTCAAATTTGTAAAATTTGGAAAAAGTATGAAGAGAAGACCAAGTTGCAGCCTTGCAAATCTGTTCAACAGAAGCCTCATTCTTAAAGGCCCAAGTGGAAGCCACAGCTCTAGTAGAATGAGCTGTAATTCTTTCAGGAGGCTGCTGTCCAGCAGTCTCATAGGCTAAACGTATTATGCTACGAAGCCAAAAAGAGAGAGAGGTAGCCGAAGCTTTTTGACCTCTCCTCTGACCAGAATAAACGACAAACAGGGAAGACGTTTGTCGAAAATCCTTAGTTGCCTGTAGATAAAATTTCAGGGCACGGACTACATCTAGATTGTGTAGAAGACGTTCCTTCTTCGAAGAAGGATTAGGACACAAAGATGGAACAACAATCTCTTGATTGATATTCCTGTTAGTGACCACCTTAGGTAAGAACCCAGGTTTAGAACGCAGAACTACCTTGTCTGAATGAAAAATCAGATAAGGAGAATCACAATGTAAGGCAGATAACTCAGAGACTCTTCGAGCCGAGGAAATAGCCATTAAAAACAGAACTTTCCAAGATAACAGCTTGATATCAATGGAATGAAGGGGTTCAAACGGAACACCCTGTAAAACATTAAGAACTAAGTTCAAACTCCATGGTGGAGCAACAGTTTTAAACACAGGCTTGATCCTAGCTAAAGCCTGACAAAAAGCTTGAACGTCCGGAACCTCTGACAGACGTTTGTGTAAAAGAATGGACAGAGCTGAAATCTGTCCCTTTAAGGAACTAGCGGATAAACCCTTTTCTAAACCTTCTTGTAGAAAAGACAATATCCTAGGAATCCTAACCTTACTCCATGAGTAACTCTTGGATTCGCACCAATATAAGTATTTACGCCATATTTTATGGTAAATCTTTCTGGTAACAGGCTTCCTAGCCTGTATTAAGGTATCAATTACTGACTCAGAAAAACCACGTTTTGATAAAATCAAGCGTTCAATTTCCAAGCAGTCAGCTTCAGAGAAATTAGATTTTGATGTTTGAAGGGACCCTGAATCAGAAGGTCCTGTCTCAGAGGCAGAGACCAAGGTGGACAGGATGACATGTCCACTAGATCTGCATACCAAGTCCTGCGTGGCCACGCAGGCGCTATTAGAATCACTGATGCTCTCTCCTGTTTGATTCTGGCAATCAATCGAGGAAGCATCGGGGAGGGTGGAAACACATAAGCCATCCCGAAGGTCCAAGGTGCTGTCAAAGCATCTATCAGAACCGCTCCCGGATCCCTGGATCTGGACCCGTAACAAGGAAGCTTGGCGTTCTGTCGAGACGCCATGAGATCTATCTCTGGTTTGCCCCAACGTCGAAGAATTTGGACAAAGACTTCCGGATGAAGTTCCCACTCCCCCGGATGAAAAGTCTGGCGACTTAGGAAATCCGCCTCCCAGATCTCCACTCCCGGAATGTGGATTGCTGACAGGTGGCAAGAGTGAGACTCTGCCCAGCAAATTATCTTTGATACTTCCATCATTGCTAGGGAGCTTCTTGTCCCTCCCTGATGGTTGATGTAAGCTACAGTCGTGATGTTGTCCGACTGAAACCTGATGAACCCCCGAGTTGTTAACTGGGGCCAAGCCAGAAGGGCATTGAGAACTGCTCTCAATTCCAGAATGTTTATTGGCAGGAGACTCTCCTCCTGATTCCATTGTCCCTGAGCCTTCAGAGAATTCCAGACAGCGCCCCAACCTAGTAGGCTGGCGTCTGTTGTTACAATTGTCCAATCTGGCCTGCTGAATGGCATCCCCCTGGACAGATGTGGCCGAGAAAGCCACCATAGAAGAGAATTTCTGGTCTCTTGATCCAGATTCAGAGTAGGGGACAAGTCTGAGTAATCCCCATTCCACTGACTTAGCATGCACAATTGCAGCGGTCTGAGATGTAGGCATGCAAAGGGTACTATGTCCATTGCCGCTACCATCAAGCCGATTACCTCCATGCATTGAGCCACTGACGGGTGTTGAATGGAATGAAGGACACGGCATGCATTTTGAAGCTTTGTTAACCTGTCTTCTGTCAGATAGATCTTCATTTCTACAGAATCTATAAGAGTCCCCAAGAAGGGAACTCTTGTGAGTGGAAAAAGAGAACTCTTCTTTTCGTTCACCTTCCATCCATGCGACCTTAGAAATGCCAGTACTAACTCTGTATGAGACTTGGCAGTTTGAAAGCTTGAAGCTTGTATCAGAATGTCGTCTAGGTACGGAGCTACCGAAATTCCTCGCGGTCTTAGTACCGCCAGAAGAGCACCCAGAACCTTTGTGAAGATTCTTGGAGCCGTAGCTAATCCGAATGGAAGAGCTACAAACTGGTAATGCCTGTCTAGGAAGGCAAACCTTAGATACCAGTAATGATCCTTGTGAATCGGTATGTGAAGGTAAGCATCCTTTAAATCCACTGTGGTCATGTACTGACCCTTTTGGATCATGGGTAGAATTGTCCGAATAGTTTCCATTTTGAACGATGGAACTCTTAGGAATTTGTTTAGGATCTTTAAATCCAAGATTGGCCTGAAAGTTCCCTCTTTTTTGGGAACCACAAACAGATTTGAGTAAAACCCTTGTCCGTGTTCCGACCGCGGAACCGGATGGATCACTCCCATTAGTAAAAGATCTTGTACACAGCGTAGAAACGCCTCTTTCTTTATTTGGTTTGTTGACAACCTTGACAGATGAAATCTCCCTTTTGGGGGAGAGGATTTGAAGTCCAGAAGATATCCCTGAGATATGATTTCTAACGCCCAGGGATCCTGGACATCTCTTGCCCAAGCCTGGGCGAAGAGAGAAAGTCTGCCCCCCACTAGATCCGTTCCCGGATCGGGGGCCCTCAATTCATGCTGTCTTAGGGGCAGCAGCAGGTTTCCTGGCCTGCTTGCCCTTGTTCCAGGACTGGTTAGGTCTCCAGCCTTGTCTGTAGCGAGCAACAGCTCCTTCCTGTTTTGGTGCAGAGGAAGTTGATGCTGCTCCTGCTTTGAAATTACGAAAGGAACGAAAATTAGACTGTCTAGCCTTAGGTTTGGCTCTATCTTGAGGCAGGGCATGGCCTTTACCTCCTGTAATGTCAGCGATAATTTCTTTCAACCCGGGCCCGAATAAGGGCTGCCCTTTGAAAGGTATGTTAAGTAATTTAGATTTAGAAGTAACGTCAGCTGACCAGGATTTTAGCCACAGTGCTCTGCGTGCCTGAATGGCGAATCCGGAATTCTTAGCCGTAAGTTTAGTTAAATGTACTACGGCATCCGAAATAAATGAATTAGCTAGCTTAAGTGTCTTAAGCTTGTTTGAAATCTCATCTATAGTTATTGAGTCAAGAGTCTCTTCCAGGGACTCGGACCAAAAAGCGGCCGCGGCCGTGACAGACGCAATACATGCAAGGGGTTGCAATATAAAACCTTGTTGAACAAACATTTTCTTAAGGTAACCCTCTAATTTTTTATCCATTGGATCTGAAAAGGCACAGCTATCCTCCACCGGGATAGTGGTACGCTTAGCCAGAGTAGAAACCGCTCCCTCCACCTTAGGGACCGTCTGCCATAAGTCCCGTGTGGTGGCGTCTATTGGAAACATTTTTCTAAACACAGGAGGGGGGGGAAAGGGTACACCGGGCCTATCCCACTCCTTAGTAATTATCTCTGTAAGCCTCTTAGGTATAGGAAATACGTCAGTACTCGCCGGTACCGCATAGTATCTATCCAGCCTACATAATTTTTCTGGGATTGCAACGGTGTTACAATCATTCAGAGCTGCTAATACCTCCCCTAACAGTACACGGAGATTTTCGAGTTTAAACTTAAAATTAGAAATGTCTGAATCCATTCTATTGGGATCAGAACCGTCACCTGCAGATTGAAGCTCTCCGTCCTCATGTTCAGCATACTGTGACGCAGTATCAGACATGGCCCTATTATCAACAGCGCACTCTGTTCTCACCCCAGAGTGATCACGCTTACCTCTTAGTTCTGGTAATTTAGCCAAAACTTCAGTCATAACATTAGCCATATCCTGTAATGTGATTTGTAATGGCCGCCCTGATGTACTCGGCGCTACAATATCACGCACCTCCCGAGCGGGAGATGCAGGTACTGACACGTGAGGCGAGTTAGTCGGCATAACTCTCCCCTCGTTGTTTGGTGAAATATGTTCAATTTGTACAGATTGACTTTTATTTAAAGTAGCATCAATGCAATTAGTACATAAATTTCTATTGGGCTCCACTTTGGCTTTAGCACATATAGCACAGAGATATTCCTCTGAATCAGACATGTTTAACACACTAGCAAATAAACTAGCAACTTGGAAATACTTTTCAAAGCAATTTACAAATAATATGAAAACGTACTGTGCCTTTAAGAAGCACAGAAAAAAGTTATGACAGTTGAGAAATAATAAACTTGAGAAACTATAACATCAAATTCTTTCCGGTAAAAACACAATTTTAGCAAAGGATTGCCCCCATTAGTAATGGATAACTAACCCTGAATAGCAGAAAAAAGTACAGAAATAAACGTTTTTTTTATCACAGTCAGTTACAATCTCACAGCTCTGCTGTGAGTGATTACCTCCCTCAAAATAAGTTTTGAAGACCCCTGAGCTCTGTAGAGACGAACCGGATCATGCAGGGAAGACAAGAGACTTCTGACTGAATTTGATGCGTAGCAAAAGCGCCAAAATAGGCCCCTCCCCCTCACACACAACAGTGAGGGAGATCAGTAAACTGTCTTAAATTAAATAAAACGACTGCCAAGTGGAAAAAAACAGTGCCCAAAACATTTTTTCACCCAGTACCTCAGAAAATTAAACGATTTAACATGCCAGCAAAAACGTTTAACATCAAATAAATGAAATGCCATTAGAAAGCCTGTTGCTAGTCACTGCAAATTAGGCTAAAGTCTTATGCATACAGTATTATCCCAGTGAAGTGCCATTCCCCAGAATACTGAAGTGTAAATATACATACATGACAGCCTGATACCAGTTGCTACTACTGCATTTAAGGCTGAGCTTACATTATATCGGTATGGCAGAATTTTCTCAGTCAATTCCATTGTCAGAAAATAATATGCTGCTACATACCTCTTTGCAGATTAACCTGCCCGCTGTCCCCTGATCTGAAGTTTACCTCACTCCTCAGATGGCCGAGAACAGCAATATGATCTTAACTACGCCGGCTAAAATCATACAAAAAACTCAGGTAGATTCTTCTTCAAATTCTACCAGAGAAGGAACAACACACTCCGGTGCTGTTATAAAATAACAAACTTTTGATTGAAGGTATAAAACTAAGTATAATCACCACAGTCCTCTCACACATCCTATCTATTAGTTGGGTGCAAGAGAATGACTGGGTGTGACGTAGAGGGGAGGAGCTATATGGCAGCTCTGCTGGGTGAATCCTCTTGCACTTCCTGTTGGGGAGGAGTAAATATCCCAGAAGTAATGATGACCCGTGGACTGACCACACTTAACAGGAGAAATCACTCGCTCGCTAACTCACACTACTACTAATTCTCACTAACTCACACTACTACTAATTCTCACTAACTCACACTACTACTAATTCTCACTAACTCACACTCCCACTAACTCTCAATAACTCACACTAGCACTAACTCACGCTCCCACTAACTGACTCTCTCACACTACCACTAACTTTCACTAACAACTCCCACTACCACTAACTCACTCACGCTCCCACTAACTGACTCTCTCCCACTCCCACTAACTCCCACTCCCACTAACTCACTCACGATAACACTAACAACTGACTCTCTCACACTAACACTAACTCACTTTTTTTATTTTTTTTTGTCAACTAAGCTTCAGTGTCTCTGATACACAATAATAAAGGCAGAGTCTTTCAAAGTCATTGGTAAATGGGCCTTATAGGGGGTTGCATATTCTTTTCGTAGTCTTTTACAGCGGGGCCCAATATCAACTCCTAGGAAGGGGCCTTAAACATCGAAACATGAGGAACATAAAACATTATTACCTGTATGTAGAGTCTCCTCTTAAGAACAGGGATAGTCCAGGAACTATCTTCGAGGCGTGTGCACAAACTCTCTAATCTAAAACCTCCAATCTCCAAAGACCCACCAGCAACACAGTCAAAGAAGCCATGCTTGTGTGGTGCTTATATACCCTGTGTAAATGTTTAATGATGTACCTATTTGCGTTGTAAATTGTGTTCATGTGTGCTTTATTAGCAATTAGTATTTGTGCAATGTGTATTAGGTGTGTGAATTTGCGCATGCTCATTTTGAGTTAGTATTTGTGGAATGTGTAGAATGCGATGATGTCATAGTGCTCGTTTTCTATAACATTGACCAATAGTATTCTGTTTAAATGTGAATTTGCGATGGTGTGGTATTAGTGAAGTGTTGTATATGTATGTTTGTCCTAATATATAGTGATATTGAATGCGATTATTTTGCTAGTGTATGTATATATTTTTTTCCTTGTTGTTATTTAGCGTATTTCCGCATCTTAAAGTATATGCGTATTCCCTGTATTAAGTTTTATTAAAAATCCCCCCGCTTGTGAATGTGTAATGCTTGTGTGCTTTGTTGAGTGATTGTTGTTGTGACATTTGCGGCGTGTTATTGTTGTGCATGATGTGGTATGCGTAATATGACCGAGCTGTTCGTATTTCTCGCGAGATCGAGTGTTAGGTGAAAAAAGCTATTTATTTTGCTTTTCCATTGATCTCTATGGGAGACTGTCTAACGCGGGCAGGATTCCGCGTGTGAAATACACGCGTTAGGAGCATCGTTAGATGGTCTTTTTTGAACTCTAAATACCGGAGTCAAACAATGCCGTGCGTTAGACATAAACCACGCGTAGCGTTAGCACCCCATCTACCGCCAAACTCCAAATCTAGCCGCATGTTAAGGAAAACTTACACAGTGCAGTCAGAGCATAGCGCTGTTTAAACAAAACAGCCTGATGTGGAGCAGCGTTGCAAAGTTAAAGTGCTAACAGTTCCTGCTTGTGTCCTGTTTTTTTCCGCAGACATGCTGCATTTTCTGTGATGACATCTCAGATCACAGCATGTTCTGCCTTGGGGCTTAACCATTCTCCTGCATGAGGTCTGAATGTTTATGGACAGCAAGGGGTTAATGCTGTTTGGGTGTGTATTTATATCAACTTATAACTATTACAGGCAACCACATTGTTTAGATTGACTTTTAGATTTTAAACAAAGCTGTCAAACTCTTCTGTATGCCTTCCATTTTGTCTTAGTATTATGCTACACTCTCTGACACACTATAAAACTGTTTTTATTGTTGGCTACATATCTTACCACTGTTTGCAGAATTACTGCCTATACACCTTTAAATTTAGGGTTGGTGATTTTAGATGAATGACCTGGAATGACAGAATATAAAATTACACTCTATATATAGCAATGCTGCCCACAGAGCTGTCTTCAGGGAAATGTATGTAAAAATTATGAGGAAGGTATTTTAGTCTTAGAGCATCAGATTGTCTGGTAACAAAACTATTTTTACTTTTAATATTATATTCCGCACAATGTAGAGGCATCCAATAAATGTGTTTGTCTTTTTTTGCATGGAGATAAAGGGCAGAGGAGATATTAAAGAAGATAAAAATATTGTAAGGAAATAAAAACATAATTAGCAGAAGGTGCCTTCGTTATTTCAGCTTTCAGTTTGCTACTTGTGCGCAAGCTTTGCTAAATTCTAAGAAATGCACAGACAATGAGGTCATTTCCACCTTAGTCAAATTTTGAGGATGTTTAAATAAACAGTTTCTTCAGTAGTGGACACGGACCTATTCGGTGGCTTGAGGTATCACAATGATATTCTGTGCTACAATTTTTACATGAAAACTTTTAGCAGTAAAAGCTGAAAATCCTGGGTGGAAAAGGTTAAGGAGTTTTAACTCTTAAAATTTTATATTAGAATTCCACATATTTATATTTTTTTAAAGAGGTGGTAATGTCTAAATTAAACTTTCATGATTCAGATACAACATACAATTTAAACAATTTCCCAATTTACTTCTATTATCAAATTTGCTTTGTTCTTTTGTTATCTTTTGCTGAAGATTAAACCTGGGCAGGCTCAGACAGGCAATAATCACAGTCGATTTTTTAGCACACTTTGGCAGCTGTGATAAAAACAATATATAACACTGCTTTAATGTTTAAAAACACTGTTGCCACAGTGCACGTTCCTGAGCCCCTGTGAGCCTACCTAAAAATATTGTTTAAAATTTCATGTTGTATAAAAATGAAACTTTAACTTTACTAGCTCTTTAAAAAAAAATGGGCTGTTGAGTATTGGTACCAAACATACAACTGCCTTTAGCAGATAGTTATACTATTTAGTGGAATAATATACTCATAATATTGTTGGGCTGTAAAAGCTTTTAACCCCTTCCTTCCATTAATGCAATCATGTGATTTTAATGATGGGATTGTGTCAGGGGGGAGTACCTATGACGCTAGGCACTCCTTCCAGCCCGCGATCCCATTCTGGAAGCGCCTATGGCTTCAGTAAAGCCAAACGGCTAGGATGTTCAATGCCGTCCTAACGGCGCTAAAGCCCAACGCAGTTAGGATCGCATGGAAAGTCCTCACGGCGGGAAGGGGTTAAAACACTGGCACACAATAGCTCCAGCAGGGACTGTTTTCTTGTGAATTACCTGCTACTGACATTGTATATCTTATATGGTTTTAGTAAAAAAAAGTATATACTAGAAGTGGTGTGTGTTTGAAACGCCTAAGCAGACTAAATAATATTTTTGTAGCTTTAGTGCAGCTCTTATCACTCTTTAGCAATTGAAGATATGTATCAATTGTTCTTTTCTTTTATAATTTGTACACAACTATCCAATTTACTTCTATTAAGGGAAACAGAATTCTTCTCTTTCAAACAAGTGGTCTCATGCCTCTCTATGCAACTCTATGTATCACTTCTCGTGTACGCAGAGCTATAATTAAAGCATAAATTATAATAACAATACAGAGATCATGTAATGTAATTAGAATGAAAACAGATAAGAAAAAGTAAACAAACAGGAAGTCAGATGCAGGGAGGTGTATGTGTTCTGCAATGTAACTTCAGTGGCCAGAGAGACTTCAGAGTGTGACAGAAAGAGGCTCTCTGTTCTCTGCATGGCTGCTCTCTACTGACACCTGGTGACAGAACAAGTAACTGTAAAATGAATGCTTTTATGAATGTTTTTTAAACCAATATGAGGTGGTCACATTTTCCAGCTATAACTTGTCATTTCTAGTCACTGTTACAATTTTGCACCCAATATTTGCAAAGCCTTTAGAATTCTGAGAATATTTCAGCTTGTGCGCTCTAAATAGTCGAGTATATAACCGATATAAGGTGAACCATGCCACGCGTATCATAATGTATATACACAGAGAAAAGCACTTCTATATGTGTGTGTAAATATATATATATATATGTGTGTGTGTGTGTGTGTATGTATGTATATATATATATATATATATATATATATATATATATATATATATATACACAGTATATACACACACAAACACACACAGAGAAGTGCTTCTTTGTCTGTGTATGATAAAACCAGGGCAACAAAATGCCTAAAAATACTACGATTGACTATAACAATATCTAAGCAGGTTTTCCACCCGAATAAATAGATACAAACTTACGGCTAGATTTAGAGTTTTGTCGGTAAAGACCCGCGTAGCTAACGCAGCTTTTTTTCCTACCACTGCTTCCAAACAACGCTGGTATTGAAAGTTGTCTGAGGGGCTGCGTTAGGCTCAAAAAAGGGTGCGTTGAGCCTAATTTAGCTCCACTTCAACCCTCAATGCCAGCGTTGCTTACGGTAGCAGTAAGCTGGCAAAACGTACTCGTACACGATTCCCCCATAGGAAACAATGGGGCAGTTTGGGCTGAAAAAAAACCTAACACCTGCAAAAAAGCAGCGTTAAGCTCCCAACGCAGCCCCATTGTTTCCTATGGGGAAACACTTTCTAAGTCTGCACCTAACACCCTAACATGAACCCCGAGTCTAAACACCCCTAACCTTACACTTATTAACCTCTAATCTTCCGCCCCCGCTATCGCTGACACCTGCATTATACTATTAACCCCTAATCCTGCCGCTCCGGACACCGCCGCAACCTACATTATACCTATGTACCCCTAATCTGCTGCCCCTAACATCGCCGACACCTATATTATATTTATTAACCCTTAATCTGCCCCCCCAACGTCGCCGCTACCTACCTACAATTATTAACCCCTAATCTGCCCCAACGTCGCCGCTACCTACCTACAATTATTAACCCCTAATCTGCCCCCCCCCAACGTTGCCGCTACCTTACCTACACTTATTAACCCCTAATCTGCTGACCGGACCTCGCCGCTACTCTAATAAAGTTATTAACCCCTAAACCGCCGCACTCCCGCCTCGCAAACCCTATAATAAATAGTATTAACCGCTAATATGCCCCCCCCCAAAGTCGCTGCAACCTAACTTCAAGTATTAACCCCTAATCTGCCGACCGGACCTTGCCGCTACTATAATAAATGTATTAACCCCTAAAGCTAAGTCTAACCCTAACACCCCCCTAAGTTAATCTAACGAAATAAATTAAATCTTATTAACTAAAGTATTCCTATTTAAAACTAAATACTTACCTGTAAAATAAACCCTAATATAGCTACAATATAACGAATAATTATATTGTAGCTATTTTAGGATTTATATTTATTTTACAGGCAACTTTGTATTTATTTTAACTAGGTACAATAGCTATTAAATAGTTATTAACTATTTAATAGCTACCTAGTTAAAATAATTACAAAATTACCTGTAAAATAAATCCTAACCTAAGTTACAATTAAACCACTACACTATCAATAAATGAATTAAATAAATTAGCTACAATTACATACAATGAAATAAACTAAACTAAATTACAAAAATAAACAAACACTAAATTACAAAAAATAAAAAAAGATTACAAGAATATTAGGCTAATTACTCGAACTCTAAGCCCCCTAATAATAAAAAAGCCCACCAAAATAATAAAGGTCCCTACCCTATTCTTAATTAAAAAGTAACCAGCTCTTTTACCAGCCAGCTGTTTGTGGGGCATGTCCCTAAGAAATCGGCTCTTTTGCCTGTAAAAAAAAATACAACATTAAAACCCACCACCCACATACCCCTACTCTAACCCAAACCCCCCTTAAATAAACCTAACACTACCCCCCTGAAGATCTCCCTACCTTGAGTCGTCTTCACCCAGCCGGGCCGAAGTCTTCATCCGATGGGGCAGAAGAGGACATCCAGACCGGCAGAAGTCTTCATCCTATTCGGGCAGAAGAGGACATCTGGACCGGCAGACATCTTCATCCAAGCGGCATCTTCTATCTTCATCCATCCGGAGCGGAGCCATCTTCTTCCAGGCGACGCGGATCCATCCTCTTCAACCGACGCCTACTTGCCGAATGAAGGTTCCTTTAAATGACGTCATCCAAGATGGAGTCCCTCGAATTCCGATTGGCTGATAGGATTCTATCAGCCAATCGGAATTAAGGTAGGAAAAAATCTGATTGGCTGATTAAATCAGCCAATAAGATTCAAGTTCAATCCAATTGGCTGATCCAATCAGCCAATCAGATTGAGCTCGCATTCTATTGGCTGATCGGAACAGCCAATAGAATGTGAGCTCAATTTGATTGGCTGATTGAATCAGCCAATCAGATTCAAGTTCAATCCGATTGGCTGATCCAATCAGCCAATCAGATTGAGCTCGCATTCTATTGGCTGATCGGAACAGCCAATAGAATGCAAGCTCAATCTGATTGGCTGATTGGATCAGCCAATCGGAATGAACTTGAATCTGATTGGCTGATTTAATCAGCCAATCAGATTTTTCCTGATCCAATCAGCCAATCAGATTGAGCTCGCATTCTATTGGCTGATCGGAACAGCCAATAGAATGCGAGCTCAATCTGATTGGCTGATTGGATCAGCCAATCCGATTGAACTTGAATCTGATTGGCTGATTCAATCAGCCAATCAGATTGAGCTTGCATTCTATTGGCTGTTCCGAACAGCCAATAGAATGCAAGCTCAATCTGATTGGCTGATTGGATCAGCCAATCGAATTGTACTTGAATCTGATTGGCTGATTGAATCAATCAGCCAATCGGAATTCGAGGGACGCCATCTTGGATGACGTCATTTAAAGGAACCTTCATTCGGCGAGTAGGCATCGGTTGAAGAGGATGGATCCGCGTCGGCTGGAAGAAGATGGCTCTGCTCCGCTCCAGATGGATGGATGAAGATAGAAGATGCCGTTTGGATGAAGATGTCTGCCGGCCCGGATGTCCTCTTCTGCCCGGATAGGATGAAGACTTCATGCCGGTCTGGATGTCCTCTTCTGCCCCATCGGATGAAGACTTCGGCCCGGCTGGGTGAAGATGACTCAAGGTAGGGAGATCTTCAGGGGGGTAGTGTTAGGTTTATTTAAGGGGGGTTTGGGTTAGAGTAGGGGTATGTGGGTGGTGGGTTTTAATGTTGGGGGGTTGTATTTTTTTTTACAGGCAAAAGAGATGATTACTTAGGGGCATGCCCCGCAAAAAGCCCTTTTAAGGGCTGGTAATAGAGCTGGTTACTTTTTAATTTAGAATAGGGTAGGGACCTTTATTATTTTGGTGGGCTTTTTTATTGTATTAGCGATGTGGGGGACCTCGGTTTAGGGGTACATAGGTAGTTTATGGGTGTTAGTGTACTTTATAGCACAGTAGTTAAGAGCTTTATAAACCGGCGTTAGCCCATAAAGCTCTTAACTACTGACTTTTTTTGGCGGTAGGAGTCTTGTCGGTAGAGGCTCTACCGCTCACTTCAGCCAAGACTCTAAATACCAGCGTTAGGAAGATCCCATTGAAAAGATAGGATACGCAATTGGCGTAAGGGGATCTGCGGTATGGAAAAGTCGCGGCTTGAAAGTGAGCGTTAGACCCTTTCCTGCCTTACTCTAAATACCAGCGGGCGGCCAAAAGCAGTGTTAGGACCCCTTAACGCTGCTTTTGACGGCTAACGCAGAACTCTAAATCTAGGCGTTAGTTATTAAAATATGCAAAACAAAACAAAAAACAACAACAAACCTATAAGTTTATAATTTACAGGCAGGGACATAGAAGTGTGAATTAAAAATGAATCATCGCTAAACTGTTGATTTAAACGTAATGTCACATAACAGCCAAAATCATAAATTATACTTACCTGATAATTTTCTTTTCTACTGATGGAAAGCGTCCACAGCTGCATTCATTACTTTTGGGAAATAAGAACCTGGCCACCAGGAGGAGGCAAAGACAACCCAGCCAAAGGCTTAAATACTCCTCTCACTTCCCTCATCCCCAAGTCATTCTGCCGAGGAACAAGGAACAGTAGAAGAAATATCAAGGTGAAAGGTGCCAGAATAATAAAATAAGGACGCCAAAGGTGCCAGAATAATAAAATAAGGACGCCCCACATAAAATTATGGGTGGGGAGCATAATTTATTATTTTCTTCTTAAATGGAAAGAGTCCACAGCTGCATTCATTACTTTTGGGAAAACAATACCGAAGCTATAGAGGACACTAAATGCCAGGACGGGAGGGTACAATAGACGGCCCATTCTGAGGGCACCAAGCCTGAAACCACTGCCCATAAAAACTCCAGCTTCATCCTGAAGCCGAGAAAAATTTAAAGGAAAAGCCCAGAGGACACTGACCCGCAAGTAGTCCAGAGCCTAGCTAGAGTCCGCAAAATCGGACTCAACTGTACAACAGGCCTCCAGGAGACACCATCGCCCAACTGTCGTTCCCTCCCCCTTTACCCCTCACTAAAGAAGGGAACACCAGCCTAAACTCCCAAAGGGAGAGGGCCAGGAAGAACCAAAGGAAAAAAAACGAAAGGTCACAAGATCCATAAAAGAAAAAAACCCCAGAGCGAGCCCAGCTCACAAGGGCCAAAATGGGTGTCGACAGACAAGGGGAGACTACGCCTAGACCAGGGGAACCGGAGGTATAGGACCAGACATAGAAACAGAGAAAACTTTCTGGCAAACGTCATGCAAAAGCACCAATCGACAACAGAAGACGGAGCCCTCACATAGTCTGAACTTGGAATACTGAAATATTCGAATACAAAAAAACGTGTAACAGACCCAGACGAAAAACCTTGAGTCAAGAACAAACCCCCATCCTCAGGATGACACAGGGAATACTTGCTGAAAGCAAAAGCGGCAAGCAAAAGAACAGATTGCAAAAGACAACTCCCAGACAGAGGGCACACTCTAGGCAATCCAACCCACTAGACCTACCCACAGGTCTTCCAAAAAAGGGGGAATCATAACCTCCATGAGGTCCCCCAAGAAAGAGAAGTGACACCCTAAACCCGAGGTGGAGCAATCCTAGACCCTCTGCTTGTAAGCTTAGGGAGCCAGCTAGCTACTATGCCCACCTAGATCCTGAAGATGACAACGTCTCTCAGAACCCACTCCCAGCCGGGCCAGACCCAGCAATGGCAGGTCTGAAACAGGGGACCAGAAGAACCCCAAAACCAGCTCAAAAACGAGCGGAAGAATGGCCACAGTCAATCCAACAGAACATGGGTGCAACCCGACTCAGACAACAAAGGATCTAGCAAAAAGGTCCAACTTAGTCTTGACACGGAGCCAGCAAGACTCCAGATGGAACGTAACCCAGAGAGAAAATCCCTCTCAGCTAGGGAAACTCACAGGTCCCAACTCCTGAACCAGGAGAAGCTTTAAAAAAAATGACCACATCTCCATAAAAAGGAGACTAATCTCTCAACCAAGAAGGGGAAAAGGCTAACAGGCAGCACCTTCCACAACCACAAGTTAAAGGAGAGACCAATCCCCAACTCAAAAGCCCTGTTGAAACTGATTCCCCTAAAAACTAGCCTGCTAACACGCAACCAATGTGCAATAGTAGCAGCAGTGACACTGGAAGTCTATTCACCTGCAGAGCAGTGAATTCAATGGATACTACAGCAAGCTGACCAAGGGAAACCGTCTAAGGTGCAACACAAGCCCAACGAGCAACGACACTCAGAAAACTTGCCCAACTAAGACCAGGTCAAGAAATCAGAGCAAAAGGATATAGCCCAAGTTTCCAGGAACTGGGGAACCCCGAACCAACCCTGGAGCCCAAAGGTCCAGTAACAACCCACAACGGAATCCACAAGGGAAAATGCTGAATGAAACCCAGCAACCGGAAGCCCCAGGGAGAACAGGTCCGAACCCCCAACTGTTTAGACAAACAAAACTTAACACCCCGTCTAAATAACAACCCAGACCACAGGGGATACTAATGCAATATCCAGATCAACCCGGATAACGAGAAAAACTTGCAAGTCCCGACCTAAGGAAGTGACCACCCCCTGCCGAAGTCCCACTCTCCAAGGAGCCAAGGCGGTAAAAACTCGTACAACAACGCTAGAGCTTCTAGACTCACTAACAGTCTCAGGACAATAAGGCAAGGGGATACCTCAAGGTCAAAACCACTCGAGCAAAGGCTAGTCTCCACATCACCTCTGTACAAGCGGATGATCACACAGAGAAAGGAGTGCAAACCAACCCCCGTTCCAGGAGGAACCCCAAGCAAACCCAAGGAGACCAAACCCAATGTCCCTAACAAACATCTCCCAGGCCCCGAAAGGTAGACCTAACATGAAGACCACAAAGGAAGACCAAAAAGTCTCAGAAAAACAGTTAGACAGTACACAGTCGATGTGCAATAGCTGCAGCTGGTTACATTCTGCAACCCCACCCCTGCAAGGCAGCCAAATTACTCTTCAAACTACTAGCTGCTGAGGACCAATTCCAATGAAAATCCTCGAGCCTCAAAAGAAAAAGGCCAAACCGCTCACTCAGCGGGAAAAAGGCGCTAAGCCCTCCAACTCTCCACCACGTGGAAGAGGAACACTAGGGTCCGACAATACCAGACGGCATCGAAAATGACACAGCGGAAACTCCACTGACCCAGTCATCCAACTTGAAGGCTATAAGTACTGAGACAATCCTTCCTGCCTTGTAGACCCACGGGTCCTCTAGAATGCTTAGTTGAATGTAAAACAAATGATAACATAAACACTCAGCACCTCGACCGGACCAGCCATTCAGAACGGTGCCGTGTCTGAACAGCCAAAAGACAGAACCGAACCCAACAGGACCAGCCTGCGCCCGGGTCCTAACCGTCAAGCTGCATAAATCCTCCCTCAGAAAGGAAGAAGGGAAAAAAGACAAACATAGGACAAACATGTCCCCAAAAACACTTCCGCAGAAGTAACAGAGTATCGATCCCAGTTTAAGATTCCCGAAGGAAAATAATAAACAAATTCAAAGACATGCTACTCAGATAAAAAGAAAATATAAGGCAACCCGTAGGTTAATGGCCAATAAGAAAACAGGCCTACCGCAGGACCAGCCAAACGGAGCCCTAATCTTCCAAACAACTGGGAAGGATCTCAAAAAAGAACAGTCAGGAGATTACATTATCCCCACATGTCTAATGAGATGCGCCATTTGAAGCAGACTAAAAACTCCCATATCCGAGAAGGATAGGATAATTTAATAACTGAAAAACATGTCTAAGCAAGACGAGAAGACGCGCCACTCTATAACGAAAGGCACAACACTCAGGGACAGTTACAACTGCAGCAAACTGTACAGGCTCTCCCCAAGGTGGTAGACCCGGGACAATAGGGCACGAGCACAAACGCACATAAACATCTGGACTCTGCAGACGAATAATCGCCAAAAATATGTGGAAGCGAAAACGTGCTGCAACCTCCAGGGGGAACACGCCGCCCTGCATGTAGGAATAATCATAAACTGGGTTACCCGCATGTGTAGAAGTATGGAGCGGTAGGGAACTCGCCTCTCGGAGGACGGGACACCCAGAGGCGGATGGCTCAGCTGTCCCTTGATTCCCCGAGCCCGAGGAATAATGCGCTCTCATATGGCATACAGAACAAAACTGGTTGGAATGTGTCAACGAGGCCAATCCGGATTCTTCACCGGACACAGAATCTGAATCTGAAATTAAAACAGTCTCAGTATCAGAATCCTCCATAACTGAATCTGAAATTTGCACAGTCTCTGCATCAGAATCCTCCATAACTAAATAGAGGATATGCAAATATGGACTAAAGAAGTAAAACAAAAATGGCACCTGACACGCACAATGGCTGGGGCACTCACCACCTTCTATGACCAGACCCCTGCGGACAAGAATTTCTCTTTCGCCACACGGTCAGGAATGCGGAAATGGAAGACGGAGCATAACCACGCCGACCACAAGGTGAACCGTATAGTCCAAAAAAGCGGGCCCAACCATAAGTTCGGGTCACTTCCAAAGGCCTCAATGTTCCAACCACGAGCCCCATAAACACCACAAATAAGCAAGTTGAATCACATAACAAACATGATTATAAACCCCCCTGTTCAATAACCCCCCTCAGGAGATATTAAGCCTTGATTCCAAGATACTAAAGGAGACTCACTGAGACCCTTATGTTAAGTTAGAAGGTGGTAGCCTCTCAGGAAAACATTTGTATTAAAGTACATTCATAAAGAAATTAAAATGAAATGATCTTACCGAAATCTACACCGTTTAACAGGAACACAGCCCTTCAGGTGTGATGGATAGTAGCATCGCCTCCGCCATGGACTTGAGAGAAGAAAGCAGGCAGCGGAGCGAAGTTCGACAATGCTGATTGCTTGAGGAGCTGTTAACATGAGTCGGGATGGTTTCGCAGAAAGACTCTTCCTGCATCTCCGGACTCTAACTTTCATCCAAGCCCTCACTGAGAGACTGACAGGACTACTTAAAACTCCTGTCCCATGCCGAAGAGTACTACCCTCCATAAGAGACAAAAACAAAAATTAAAAGTTCTGACACTTCTCTGCCCACCTCCTGGGACGAAAGGCAAAAAATGACTGGGGGATGAGGGGAATGGGAGGAGTATTTAAACCTTTGGCTGGGATGTCTTTGCCTACTCCTGGTGGCCAGGTTCTTAATTCCCAAAAGTAATGAATGCAGCTGTGAACTCTTTCCATTTAAGAATAAAATATATATACACACACGTAGTATTGTTGTATGGGCATCACAAAAGTGCAACAATAATTTCAGATCGATCGGGTCTTGTAGCTGTGATACTTTGGTAGTTTCACTTTGCACAAACTACTTTATTTGAGTAGAGGTTACTTGAGAAGTGAGGTTGGGTAGTTACCAAATGCAGGAAAACATACAGTTGCTTTGAGGGCACAGCTGAGTACTGGCTGTTTTGTCTGTATGTAGATGGAGTGGATTATCCTTCATCCAGTCTTGTATATACTTCAAGGGACACTGAACCCAAAATTTTTCTTTCATGATTCAGATAGAGCATAACATTTTAAGCAACTTTCTAATTTACTTCTATGATCATCTTTTCTTCGTTCTCTTACTATCTTTATTTTAAAAGCAGTAATATAATGTAAATCTTAGCAGCCAGCCCATTTTAGGTTCAGCACCATGGATAGCGCTTGCTTATTGGAAGCTTACATATATACACCAATAAGCAAGCATAAACCAGGTTCTCAACCAAAAATGGGCCAGCTCCTATGCATCACATTCCTGCTTTTTAAATAAAGATAGCAAGAGAATAAAGAAAAATTGATTTTAGGAGTAAATTAGAAAGTAGCTTAAAACCGCATGCTCTATCTGAATCATGAAAGAAAAAAATTGTGTTTAGTGTCCCTTTAAGGAACAAATTGAAGGAATGAGCATGCTGGTTGTGCTCTTATTATGCTTTTGGTATTATTTGCATTTCATTGGCCTATAGCTAATCCATGTGATAAAAGCAGATTGCCCAAAGGTTTGAAAAGATGCTGAACAAGAGAGGACATTGTGATGATACAGCATATTTATCTACTGGAAGATACAACTGCAATATACAAGGAGGAACACATGTCTGATGTAATTATAAATATGTAATTAATACACTGATGTTAACCTGCTAATTGCTGAGCCATTGATAGCCTTATGCTTATTCCCCACAGTGTTTGTCATTACTACCTCTTCTGGAAGTTTATACCATGGGATCAATTTATTAAGCTCCGTACGGAGCTTGATGTCCCGTGTCTAAAGACCGCTTCTCCATAACCTGTCCGGCTGCTCTGAGGCGGCGGACAGAAATCAATACAATCAAAAACTATTGGGTTGATTGACACCCCCTGCTGGTGCAATGATAAATGTCGACAGTATATGCTGTCAGCATTTATCGATATGAGGAGGACATAATACGCTATCATGTCTGCTCGCACTATCATAAACAGACCCCCATGAATCAGTCACCCTTTTGTAAAAAAGTGCTTCCTCAAATGACTCCTGAATATACTACCCTTCAGCTTGAGAGCATGACCCCTTGTTCTCGAATTTTCCTTTTTATGTAAAATACTCACTGGCTCAGTTTTTCTAAGTCCTTTAATATACTTAAAAGTTGCTATCAAATCACCCCTTTGCCTTCTATCCTCTAAGCTATACATATTTAGGCAATTAAGCCTCTCCTGATACATTTCATTTTTTTAGACCATGTACCATTTTGGTAGCCTTCATTTGCATAGATTCAAGTTTGTTTATATCTCTCTGAAAATATGGCCTCCAGAACTGCACACAATACTCAAGATGAGGCCTAACACAAGAACCTTAATTTCTGCTGCAAATACCTCTACCAATACATCCAAGCATTCTGCTGGCCTTACTCGCTGCAGTATATAGACTCTTGCCTTAGAGAATCAGGCCCTCAGTGAAAAACCCATACAAACTATATACATTTATTTTTTGTATACATCATGACATGTTTACATAATACGGTAAGAAAATGCATATTCTTATTAAAATTGTAATAAACAATAGATTTTTAAGTTTTTTCCCAAACTCTCTAGCCAAGAGATGTGGTTATCCTCATATAAATAACAGCCTTTATAGAAATGTGATAATCTATTTACCCCATGTGATCACTATTACCACAGCAATTACCTAGCTATTCCAAAATATAAAGAGGCTTTATTTTGAAGAGGGGCTTCCAGGCTTTAAAACAAGAGGTCTTGGGAGTCTCTAGGGGGCATATTTATCAAGCTCTGTATGGAGCTTGAGGCCCCTTGATTCCGGCGAGACTTCATGCTTGCTGGTCACAGAAGTTATGAAGTAGTGGTCTAAAGACCCCAGCTCCATAACTTGTCCGCCTGCTCTTAGGCCGCGGACAGAAATCAACCTGATCGAATACGATCGGGTTGATTGACACCTCCTGCTAGCGGCCATCGGCAGGGGGCGGCATTGTTGTCGGCATTTATCGATGTGCAGCGGACATGATACGCTACATCGTATAATGTCTGCTCGCACATTGATAAATATCCCCCTAGGTATTTTCAATTAACTGCTATAAGTGCATAGAGACCCCAAGCCTGTAAAAAGTGTGTTTATTTATTTAAATTTTGTAAGAGCATTATTTGAAAGAGCAGGCAAATACCTTTCAAATTGTGGGATTGTGGATTTCTAGGCCATTCAGCTCCCTTCTTCTGCGTGGATTTATCCGGCCCTTCCAGATTCCAGCAATTAATGTCGAACTGTTGAGACACCTCCTACAAGCACAAGGGGCCACATCAGCTCAAAATAAAGCTCCCCTACCCCTTATGATAACGACACCCAATGTTGAAAGGTTAAAGGCAGAGTCTACACCTTAGACATTTAAAGTCTTACCTTAGATTAAGCTGCAAAAAAACTCACACACTTTTTCTATATCATGCAGCAGGAATCGTAAAAACTTTATTTTAAAATGAATACTGTTTCTGGACACTCTAAAATGGCTGCCAAGCTCCACCCACTGATGACATCACGATCTGGACTGCATATGGCGTCCATTCACAAAAACATAATTTATGCTTACCTGATAAATTCCTTTCTCCTGTAGTGTAGTCAGTCCACGGGTCATCCATTACTTATGGGATTATATCTCCTCCCTAACAGGAAGTGCAAGAGGATCACCCAAGCAGAGCTGCTATATAGCTCCTCCCCTCTACGTCATACCCAGTCATTCGACCGAAACCAAACGAGAAAGGAGAAACTATAGGGTGCAGTGGTGACTGGAGTTTAATTTAAAATTTAGACCTGCCGTAAAAAACAGGGCGGGCCGTGGACTGACTACACTACAGGAGAAAGGAATTTATCAGGTAAGCATAAATTATGTTTTCTCCTGTTAAGTGTAGTCAGTCCACGGGTCATCCATTACTTATGGGATACCAATACCAAAGCTAAAAGTACACGGATGACGGGAGGGACAGGCAGGATCTTTACACGGAAGGAACCACTGCCTGAAGAACCTTTCTCCCAAAAACAACCTCCGAAGAAGCAAAAGTGTCAAATTTGTAAAATTTCGAAAAGGTGTGAAGTGAAGACCAAGTTGCAGCCTTGCAAATCTGTTCAACAGAGGCCTCATTTTTAAAGGCCCAAGTGGAAGCCACAGCTCTAGTAGAATGAGCTGTAATTCTTTCAGGAGGCTGCTGTCCAGCAGTCTCATAGGCTAAACGTATTATGCTACGAAGCCAGAAAGAGAGAGAGGTAGCCGAAGCTTTTTGACCTCTCCTCTGTCCAGAATAAACGACAAACAGGGAAGAAGTTTGGCGAAAATCTTTAGTTGCCTGCAAATAAAATTTCAGGGCACGGACCACGTCCAGATTATGCAAAAGTCGTTCCTTCTTTGAAGAAGGATTAGGGCACAATGATGGAACAACAATCTCTTGATTGATATTCCTGTTAGTGACTACCTTAGGTAAGAACCCAGGTTAAGTACGCAGAACTACCTTGTCTGAATGAAAAATCAGATAAGGAGAATCACAATGTAAGGCCGATAACTCAGAGACTCTTCGAGCCGAGGAAATAGCCATTAAAAACAGAACTTTCCAAGATAACAGCTTGATATCAATGGAATGAAGGGGTTCAAACGGAACACCCTGTAAAACGTTAAGAACTAAGTTTAAGCTCCACGGCGGAGCAACAGTTTTAAACACAGGCTTAATCCTGGCCAAAGCCTGACATAAAGCCTGAACGTCTGGAACTTCTGACAGACGCTTGTGTAAAAGGATGGACAGAGCTGAGATCTGTCCCTTTAACGAACTAGCAGATAAACCCTTTTCTAAACCTTCTTGTAGAAAAGACAATATCCTAGGAATCCTAACCTTACTCCATGAGTAACTCTTGGATTCGCACCAATGCAAGTATTTACGCCATATTTTATGGTAAATTTTCCTGGTAACAGGTTTCCTAGCCTGTATTAAGGTATCAATCACTGACTCCGAGAATCCACGCTTTGATAGAATCAAGCGTTCAATCTCCATGCAGTCAGCCTCAGAGAAATTAGATTTGGATGTTTGAAAGGACCCTGAATCAGAAGGTCCTGTCTCAGAGGCAGAGACCATGGTGGACAGGACGACATGTCCACTAGATCTGCATACCAGGTCCTGCGTGGCCACGCAGGCGCTATTAGAATCACCGATGCTCTCTCCTGTTTGATCCCGGCAATCAATCGAGGAAGCATCGGGAAGGGTGGAAACACATAAGCCATGTTGAAGACCCAAGGTGCTGTCAGAGCATCTATCAGTACCGCTCCCGGGTCCCTGGACCTGGATCCGTAACAAGGAAGCTTGGCGTTCTGGCGAGACGCCATGAGATCCAGATCTGGTTTGCCCCAACGCCGAAGCAGTTGGGCAAATACCTCCGGATGAAGTTCCCACTCCCCCGGATGAAAAGTCTGGCGACTTAGGAAATCCGCCTCCCAGTTCTCCACGCCTGGGATGTGGATCGCTGACAGGTGGCAAGAGTGAGACTCTGCCCAGCGAATTATCTTTGAGACTTCCATCATCGCTAGGGAACTCCTTGTCCCTCCCTGATGGTTGATGTAAGCCACAGTCGTGATGTTGTCCGACTGGAACCTGATGAACCTCAGAGTTGCTAACTGAGGCCAAGCCAGAAGAGCATTGAAAACCGCTCTTAATTCCAGAATGTTTATTGGAAGGAGTTTCTCCTCCTGAGTCCATGATCCCTGAGCCTTCAGGGAATTCCAGACAGCGCCCCAACCTAACAGGCTGGCGTCTGTTGTTACAATCGTCCAATCTGGCCTGCTGAAGGGCATCCCCCTGGACAGATGTGCCAGAGAAAGCCACCATAGAAGAGAATCTCTGGTCTCTTGATCCAGATTCAGCATAGGGGACAAATCTGAGTAATCCCCATTCCACTGACTTAGCATGCATAATTGCAGTGGTCTGAGATGCAAGCGTGCAAAAGGTACTATGTCCATTGCCGCTACCATTAAGCCGATTACCTCCATGCATTGAGCCACTGACGGGTGTTGAATGGAATGAAGGACACGGCAAGCATTTAGAAGCTTTGTTAACCTGTCCTCTGTCAGGTAAATTTTCATTTCTACAGAATCTATAAGAGTCCCCAAGAAGGGAAATCTTGTGAGTGGCAATAGAGAACTCTTTTCTACGTTCACCTTCCACCCATGCGACCTTAGAAATGCCAGAACTAACTCTGTATGAGACTTGGCAGTTTGGAAACTTGACGCTTGTATCAGAATGTCGTCTAGGTACGGAGCTACCGATATTCCTCGCGGTCTTAGTACCGCCAGAAGAGAGCCCAGAACCTTTGTAAAGATTCTTGGAGCCGTAGCTAACCCGAAGGGAAGAGCTACAAACTGGTAATGCCTGTTTAGCAAGCAAAAGATCTACGGCGCTCACCTGCACCACGTGTATATCCGGCAGCGTTTTCTTCAGCGTGCACACGTCAAAGGAGCCTGTTCCTGTTGGAGGGTGCAGCTGGAAAAGCGTCCCCGTTAGAACGCAAACAAAGTTCCAGTATATGCAAATTCCACAGCAACTCCTACTCACAGGAAATGAAAAGTCCTTGTATAGGTAAAAACATTTTCTTTATTGGTGGTGAATGCAGGATAAAACCATAAGGGAGCAAAGCTGCTCACATCAGCAGGAAAGAGTATCCGGTAGTGCAGGAAACAGCAGACATGTTTCGTGTGGGATCTCCACACTTGTTCACTGCTATGATCTGCACTTACCCGGATGCCCTAATTTAAGGGATACACTTAAACAATTAATTTGAACACACATGTGATAATTAACACTTTCCTGCCTGTATAGTAAAGTTGATTCACAAGTCATTAGTAAGTAGTGGCTATACATTTACATTTGATTACATATGAATAATATATACTAAATATTCAAAAAATTCTATAGTGATATGCAAGGGATGTGTAGTGGGGGATTAAAGCAGGACATTACAAATTCAGTACAACGAAATGTTTATACTGATGGTAATTAAATAAATAGATTGACATCTGACTCCATGTTTATTCCTAGTGGATGTCTAGTATTTAATGTACATATCCACTGTGCCTCTTTGTAACTAAGTTTGTACTCTCTATCTCCACCTCTCTTGTGTTTGGGAACAAAATCAATTGCCTGAAAGGATGCCAATGATGAATCTGCATCGTGCATGTTTTTAAAATGTTTTGACACTGGTGTAAACACCTCGGGGTCATCGATGTCCCTAATATGCTCAAGTGCTCTGTCCCTGAGCATCCTTTTGGTTTTCCCTACATATTGGATTTGGCACCCCCTACAGGTGAGAAGATATATTACGTGTGTTGAGTTACAATTTAAATTATATCTAATTTGATAGGTGCTGTTAGAGAAAGAGGATTTGAACAGTTCTCCCTCAGTAACATAGTTACAAGTCTTGCAAATTCTAGACTTGCATCTGTAAAAGCCTAGCCTTTTGGGTATCCATGTACGCACATTGCGTTCAGGTAGTTGAGAAGGGGCCACCATATTTCCTATGGTCTTAGCTTTTCTAGCCACGAATTTACATCCATTATTTGCCACTTTCTCCAAACTGGGGTCAGTGGCAAGGATGGGTAAACATTCTTTTACAACATTACAGATTTTGTGAAATTCCTGACTATATGGAGTGCTAAAAATTAGCTTATTCCCACTAGTCTTTGTTTTGGAGCGGTCCAAATCGACACGTTTGTACTCCAAATGAGTGTCACGTGGTATTAGAGTAACTTCTTCTCTAGTAGTTTTTAGTAAATGAGTTGGATAGCCCCGCTCAGACAATCTTTTGTCCAAAATATCAATTTGTTCCTTATATGTTGCATCATTGGAACAGAGTCTTTTAGTCCGTATGTATTGGCCTTTTGGTATGGCTTTCAAGACGTGTCCTGGGTGGCACGATTTGTAATTTAAAATTGTATTGCCACCCGTTGGTTTCCTATAGAGACAGGTGTCAATGGTGCATGTTGATATATTTGCCCTAAGTTCTATGTCTAAAAATATAATTTGTGATTTTTGTTGCTCAAAAGTGAATTTGAGATTTGCTTCATTGTCATGCAAATATTTGACAAAATTGACAACACTCTCTTCATCTCCATTCCACACCAGCAGAAGATCATCTATATACCGGCCAAAGTAAACTATGTGGTTCTTGAAGGGGTTGTCACCTCCATAGACATGGAACAGCTCCCACCATCCCATATAGAGATTGGCGTAAGAGGGGGCAAACTTGGCCCCCATAGCTGTTCCACGCCTCTGGAGGTAACAACTCCCCTCAAACAAAAAGAAATTATGAGTAAGTAAAAATTCAATGGCCAGAATCAGAAATTGCTTAATGTTTTCCGAGTAATTAGAATGATTATCCAAAAGGAAAGAAACAGCATTCAATCCCTGCTGGTGTGGAATGGAGGTGTAAAGAGACACCACGTCTATGGTGACAAAGCGATAGTTTTGTTCCCACTTAATAGCCGATACAGCTCTCAAAACCTGGGTAGTATCTCTAATGTAACTCATTAGATTACAAACCAAAGGTTGTAAAAGGGAGTCAACAAATTCTGAGAGTGGTTCCAAAAGAGAACCTACCCCAGAGATAATGGGACGTCCAGGGGGCCTAAGCGCATCCTTGTGCAACTTAGGGAGGAAGTAAAAAACAGAATTTATGTTTACCTGATAAATTTCTTTCTCCAACGGTGTGTCCGGTCCACGGCGTCATCCTTACTTGTGGGATATTCTCTTCCCCAACAGGAAATGGCAAAGAGCCCAGCAAAGCTGGTCACATGATCCCTCCTAGGCTCCGCCTACCCCAGTCATTCGACCGACGTTAAGGAGGAATATTAGCATAGGAGAAACCATATGGTACCGTGGTGACTGTAGTTAAAGAAAATAAATTATCAGACCTGATTAAAAAAAAAAAAAACCAGGGCGGGCCGTGGACCGGACACACCGTTGGAGAAAGAAATTTATCAGGTAAACATAAATTCTGTTTTCTCCAACATAGGTGTGTCCGGTCCACGGCGTCATCCTTACTTGTGGGAACCAATACCAAAGCTTTAGGACACGGATGAAGGGAGGGAGCAAATCAGGTCACCTAAATGGAAGGCACCACGGCTTGCAAAACCTTTCTCCCAAAAATAGCCTCAGAAGAAGCAAAAGTATCAAACTTGTAAAATTTGGTAAAAGTGTGCAGTGAAGACCAAGTCGCTGCCCTACATATCTGATCAACAGAAGCCTCGTTCTTGAAGGCCCATGTGGAAGCCACAGCCCTAGTGGAATGAGCTGTGATTCTTTCGGGAGGCTGCCGTCCGGCAGTCTCGTAAGCCAATCTGATGATGCTTTTGATCCAAAACGAGAGAGAGGTAGAAGTTGCTTTTTGACCTCTCCTTTTACCTGAATAAACAACAAACAAGGAAGATGTTTGTCTAAAATCCTTTGTAGCATCTAAATAGAATTTTAGAGCGCGAACAACATCCAAATTGTGCAACAAACGTTCCTTCTTTGAAACTGGTTTCGGGCACAGAGAAGGTACGATAATCTCCTGGTTAATGTTTTTGTTAGAAACAACTTTTGGAAGAAAACCAGGTTTAGTACGTAAAACCACCTTATCTGCATGGAACACCAGATAAGGAGGAGAGCACTGCAGAGCAGATAATTCTGAAACTCTTCTAGCAGAAGAAATTGCAACTAAAAACAAAACTTTCCAAGATAATAACTTAATATCAACGGAATGTAAGGGTTCAAACGGAACCCCCTGAAGAACTGAAAGAACTAAATTGAGACTCCAAGGAGGAGTCAAAGGTTTGTAAACAGGCTTGATTCTAACCAGAGCCTGAACAAAGGCTTGAACATCTGGCACAGCTGCCAGCTTTTTGTGAAGTAACACCGACAAGGCAGAAATCTGTCCCTTCAGGGAACTTGCCGATAAACCCTTTTCCAATCCTTCTTGAAGGAAGGATAGAATCCTAGGAATCTTAACCTTGTCCCAAGGTAATCCTTTAGATTCACACCAACAGATATATTTTTTCCAAATTTTGTGGTAAATCTTTCTAGTTACAGGCTTTCTGGCCTGAACAAGAGTATCGATAACAGAATCTGAGAAACCTCGCTTCGATAAAATCAAGCGTTCAATCTCCAGGCAGTCAGCTGGAGTGAAACCAGATTCGGATGTTCGAACGGACCCTGAACAAGAAGGTCTCGTCTCAAAGGTAGCTTCCAAGGTGGAGCCGATGACATATTCACCAGATCTGCATACCAAGTCCTGCGTGGCCACGCAGGAGCTATCAAGATCACCGACGCCCTCTCCTGATTGATCCTGGCTACCAGCCTGGGAATGAGAGGAAACGGCGGAAACACATAAGCTAGTTTGAAGGTCCAAGGTGCTACTAGTGCATCCACTAGAGCCGCCTTGGGATCCCTGGATCTGGACCCGTAACAGGGAACTTTGAAGTTCTGACGAGAGGCCATTAGATCCATGTCTGGAATGCCCCACAGCTGAGTGACTAGGGCAAAGATTTCCGGATGGAGTTCCCACTCCCCCGGATGCAATGTCTGACGACTCAGAAAATCCGCTTCCCAATTTTCCACTCCCGGGATGTGGATAGCAGACAGGTGGCAGGAGTGAGACTCCGCCCATAGAATAATCTTGGTCACTTCCTCCATCGCTAGGGAACTCCTTGTTCCCCCCTGATGGTTGATGTACGCAACAGTCGTCATGTTGTCTGATTGAAACCGTATGAACTTGGTCCTCGCTAGCTGAGGCCAAGCCTTGAGAGCATTGAATATCGCTCTCAGTTCCAGAATATTTATCGGTAGAAGAGATTCTTCCCGAGACCAAAGACCCTGAGCTTTCAGGGATCCCCAGACCGCGCCCCAGCCCGTCAGACTGGCGTCGGTCGTGACAATGACCCACTCTGGTCTGCGGAATGTCATCCCTTGTGACAGGTTGTCCAGGGACAGCCACCAACGGAGTGAGTCTCTGGTCCTCTGATTTACTTGTACCTTTGGAGACAAGTCTGTATAGTCCCCATTCCACTGACAGAGCATGCACAGTTGTAATGGTCTTAGATGAATGCGCGCAAAAGGAACTATGTCCATTGCCGCTACCATCAACCCGATCACTTCCATGCACTGAGCTACGGAAGGAAGAGGAACGGAATGGAGTATCCGACAAGAGTCCAGAAGCTTTGTTATTCTGGCCTCTGTTAGAAAAATCCTCATTTCTGAGGAGTCTATAATTGTTCCCAAGAAGGGAACCCTTGTTGACGGGGATAGAGAACTCTTTTCCACGTTCACTTTCCAGCCGTGAGATCTGAGAAAGGCCAGGACGATGTCCGTGTGAGCCTTTGCTCGAGGGAGGGACGACGCTTGAATCAGAATGTCGTCCAGGTAGGGTACTACTGCAATGCCCCTTGGTCTTAGCACCGCTAGAAGGGACCCTAGTACCTTTGTGAAAATCCTTGGAGCAGTGGCTAATCCGAAAGGAAGCGCCACGAACTGGTAATGTTTGTCCAGGAATGCAAACCTTAGGAACCGATGATGTTCCTTGTGGATAGGAATATGTAGATACGCATCCTTTAAATCCACCGTGGTCATGAATTGACCTTCCTGGATGGAAGGAAGGATAGTTCGAATGGTTTCCATCTTGAACGATGGGACCTTGAGAAATTTGTTTAAGATCTTGAGATCTAGGATTGGTCTGAACGTTCCCTCTTTTTTGGGAACTATGAACAGATTGGAGTAGAACCCCATCCCTTGTTCTCTTAATGGAACAGGATGAATCACTCCCATTTTTAACAGGTCTTCTACACAATGTAAGAACGCCTGTCTTTTTATGTGGTCTGAAGACAACTGAGACCTGTGGAACCTCCCCCTTGGGGGAAGTCCCTTGAATTCCAGAAGATAACCCTGGGAGACTATTTCTAGCGCCCAAGGATCCAGAACATCTCTTGCCCAAGCCTGAGCGAAGAGAGAGAGTCTGCCCCCCACCAGATCCGGTCCCGGATCGGGGGCCAATATTTCATGCTGTCTTGGTAGCAGTGGCAGGTTTCTTGGCCTGCTTTCCCCATGTTCCAGCCTTGCATTGGTCTCCAAGCTGGCTTGGCCTGAGAAGTATTACCCTCTTGCTTAGAGGACGTAGCACCTTGGGCTGGTCCGTTTTTACGAAAGGGACGAAAATTAGGTCTATTTTTTAGCCTTGAAAGGCCGATCCTGAGGAAGGGCGTGGCCCTTACCCCCAGTGATATCAGAGATAATCTCTTTCAAGTCAGGACCAAACAGCGTTTTCCCCTTGAAAGGAATGTTTAGTAGCTTGTTCTTGGAAGACGCATCAGCCGACCAAGATTTCAACCAAAGCGCTCTGCGCGCCACAATAGCAAACCCAGAATTCTTAGCCGCTAACTTAGCCAATTGCAAAGAGGCGTCTAGAGTGAAAGAATTAGCCAATTTGAGAGCATTGACTCTGTCCATAATCTCCTCATAAGGAGGAGAGTCACTATCGAGCACCTTAATCAGTTCATCAAACCAGAAATATGCGGCTGTAGTGACAGGGACAATGCATGAAATGGGTTGTAGAAGGTAACCCTGCTGAACAAACATCTTTTTAAGCAAACCTTCTAATTTTTTATCCATAGGATCTTTGAAAGCACAACTATCCTCTATGGGAATAGTGGTGCGTTTGTTTAAAGTAGAAACCGCTCCCTCGACCTTGGGGACTGACTGCCATAAGTCCTTTCTGGGGTCGACCATAGGAAACAATTTTTTAAATATGGGGGGAGGGACGAAAGGAATACCGGGCCTTTCCCATTCTTTATTAACAATGTCCGCCACCCGCTTGGGTATAGGAAAAGCTTCTGGGAGCCCCGGCACCTCTAGGAACTTGTCCATTTTACATAGTTTCTCTGGGATGACCAAATTTTCACAATCATCCAGAGTGGATAATACCTCCTTAAGCAAAATGCGGAGATGTTCCAATTTAAATTTAAATGTAATCACATCAGATTCAGCCTGCTGAGAAATGTTCCCTAAATCAGTAATTTCTCCCTCAGACAAAACCTCCCTGGCCCCCTCAGATTGGGTTAGGGGCCCTTCAGAGATATTAATATCAGCGTTGTCATGCTCTTCAGTAACTAAAACAGAGCATCCACGCTTACGCTGACAAGGGTTCATTTTGGCTAAAATGTTTTTGACAGAATTATCCATTACAGCCGTTAATTGTTGCATAGTAAGGAGTATTGGCGCGCTAGATGTACTAGGGGCCTCCTGAGTGGGCAAGACTCGTGTAGACGAAGGAGGGAATGATGCAGTACCATGCTTACTCCCCTCACTTGAGGAATCATCTTGGGCATCATTGTCATTATCACATAAATCACATTTATTTAAATGAATAGGAATTCTGGCTTCCCCACATTCAGAACACAGTCTATCTGGTAGTTCAGACATGTTAAACAGGCATAAACTTGATAAGAAAGTACAAAAAACGTTTTAAAATAAAACCGTTACTGTCGCTTTAAATTTTAAACTGAACACACTTTATTACTGCAATTGCGAAAAAACATGAAGGAATTGTTCAAAATTCACCAAATTTTCACCACAGTGTCTTAAAGCCTTGAAAATATTGCACACCAATTTTGGAAGCTTTAACCCTTAAAATAACGGAACCGGAGCCGTTTAAAGCTTTAACCCCTTTACAGTCCCTGGTATCTGCTTTGCTGAGACCCAACCAAACCCAAAAGGGAATACGATACCAAATGACGCCTTCAGAAGTCTTTTATAAGTATCAGAGCTCCTCTCACATGCGACTGCATGCCATGCCTCTCAAAAACAAGTGCGCAACACCGGCGCGAAAATGAGACTCTGCCTATGCTTTGGGAAAGCCCCTAAAGAATAAGGTGTCTAAAACAGTGCCTGCCGATATTATTATATCAAAATACCCAGAATAAATGATTCCTCAAGGCTAAATAAGTGTTAATATCAATCGATTTAGCCCAAAAAAAAGTCTACAGTCTAAATAAGCCCTTGTGAAGCCCTTATTTACAATCGTAATAAACATGGCTTACCGGATCCCATAGGGAAAATGACAGCTTCCAGCATTACATTGTCTTGTTAGAATGTGTCATACCTCAAGCAGCAAGGGACTGCAAACTGTTCCCCCAACTGAAGTTAATTGCTCTCAACAGTCCTGTGTGGAACAGCCATGGATTTTAGTTACGGTTGCTAAAATCATTTTCCTCATACAAACAGAATTCTTCATCTCTTTTCTGTTTCTGAGTAAATAGTACGTACCAGCACTATTTGAAAATAACAAACTCTTGATTGAATAATGAAAAACTACAGTTAAACACTAAAAAACTCTAAGCCATCTCCGTGGAGATGTTGCCTGTACAACGGCAAAGAGAATGACTGGGGTAGGCGGAGCCTAGGAGGGATCATGTGACCAGCTTTGCTGGGCTCTTTGCCATTTCCTGTTGGGGAAGAGAATATCCCACAAGTAAGGATGACGCCGTGGACCGGACACACCTATGTTGGAGAAAATGGGTGTGAGCGGAGTTTTAGGGAGCAATGTATCCATTAATGAGGGTAAAATAATCCCCTTCTGGAGGCCAAAGATAAGTATATCCTCTACTAAGGGAGTGTAGGCTACAGTGGGGTTAAAGGTTAACTTTTTGTAAACCTCTGTATCATTAAGTTGCCTAAGAGACTCCTGTACATAATACTCCCTATCCATCACGACCACATTGCCCCCTTTGTCAGATTCTTTAATGACCAAAGCTGAGTTGGACCCCAAAGTTTTTAGGGCTTGGCGTTGTTCCAGCGCAAGGTTGCATCTAAACAAATCTTTTTTCCTTTTGGTGTCAGAATGAATGTCTTCTGATAAAGCTATTAGTTTCTTTTCAACTGTGCGCTGGAAAACGTCTATATTTTTGCTCCTACTTTGTACTGGATAGAAGTGACTCTTTTTTATGTGTGAAACAGATGGAAGTTTCATAGTACTTTCACTAGGTTGTACATTTTCATTACAGAGAGAGATTAAATCCAAAACTGAGCATTGTTCATCAAACTTAAGACAATCTTTATTTGTTTGTGTTAAAAGAGGGGCACACTCACTGTGCACCTGTTCGGCACCATCCACACTATTAGAAAAATGTTTTTTAAGAGTGAGCTTCCTCACAAATTTATTTACATCGTGGATAGTGCCGAAAAGGTCAAAATGGGTGGTGGGTGAGAAACCAAGACCTAAGCTCAAAACCCCCTACCTCAGTTTGAGTTAGGGTTATACTAGAAAGATTAACTACATTTCTCAAAGGTACCTCCTTGTCTGTGTTCTTGTCTGAATTCTGTTTTGTGTGCCCGTTTTTTCTGCCACCCCTCCTACCCCTTCTTGTTTTTTTCTTTTTGACTTCGCCCCCAGACCTCTCTCGTTTTTTGAATCCATGTTGTTGCTACCTGGGTTGTCAAGCACTGATATGCTACTGGGTAGTGTTACTTCCTCACTAGAATCAGGATCAGAGGTCTCAACATCATAGTCTGTTTCAGCAAAATGTACTTTTTTACTTTGTTTAACCAAATCTTTGTGCTGATTAGTTCTATGAAACCTGCGACCATGATGTTGAGACCCCTGTCTGAATTGATTCCATCTGTAAACCTTATCAAAATCATAATCTCTCTTGTCTCTGGAAAGTTTCTGTTTTTTAAACTCCCACAATTCCTTTGTAAACTTTGCCATGTTAGCTTCAAACTTACTATCATATGACTTAAAATTAATATCAACCTGAAAAGCAAGCAAGTCCTTTTGAACTAATTTCATTTGTTTAATTAGATCCAGTCTCTGTTGTTTTTTAAGCTCAATCAATAAGTCCATGAGAGCAAAAGAACAGGTGTTTAATACTTGGTTCCATTTGTTGATAAATTCTATATCAGTCACCACAAATGAGGGAAACTTACGAATCCTAAGCCCCCTAGGTATTCTCAGTTGATTCTTGTATAGTAAGAAAGTCTTAATGTCAAGGTCCAACTTAATGTCCCTTCGTCTCAATTCGTCAATCTGAAAGAATAATCCGTCCAATGTGTTTGTATTGTCCTCAAATATCCCATCCACTTCTGTATCATATGTATTTAAAGTATCTTCTAAGTCCCGCAGGACAAAGCTTGCAGTAGCCTCAGACATACTAAGTGTAAGTGATACAACTCCACTTCACCACACGAAACAAGGATAAGTAATAAGGAAATCAGGCACAAATATCTTCAGCAACGCACTTATTAACGCTAATATCAGCCGTACTGCAATAATAACAGCCTTACGTGTATGCGAGCAGCCACAGACCAACGAGTAGAGATACAGCAAGCAAAAGATCTACGGCGCTCACCTGCACCACGTGTATATCCGGCAGCGTTTTCTTCAGCGTGCACACGTCAAAGGAGCCTGTTCCTGTTGGAGGGTGCAGCTGGAAAAGCGTCCCCGTTAGAACGCAAACAAAGTTCCAGTATATGCAAATTCCACAGCAACTCCTACTCACAGGAAATGAAAAGTCCTTGTATAGGTAAAAACATTTTCTTTATTGGTGGTGAATGCAGGATAAAACCATAAGGGAGCAAAGCTGCTCACATCAGCTTTATATATACAGGCAGGAAAGTGTTAATTATCACATGTGTGTTCAAATTAATTGTTTAAGTGTATCCCTTAAATTAGGGCATCCGGGTAAGTGCAGATCATAGCAGTGAACAAGTGTGGAGATCCCACACGAAACATGTCTGCTGTTTCCTGCACTACCGGATACTCTTTCCTGCTGATGTGAGCAGCTTTGCTCCCTTATGGTTTTATCCTGCATTCACCACCAATAAAGAAAATGTTTTTACCTATACAAGGACTTTTCATTTCCTGTGAGTAGGAGTTGCTGTGGAATTTGCATATACTGGAACTTTGTTTGCGTTCTAACGGGGACGCTTTTCCAGCTGCACCCTCCAACAGGAACAGGCTCCTTTGACGTGTGCACGCTGAAGAAAACGCTGCCGGATATACACGTGGTGCAGGTGAGCGCCGTAGATCTTTTGCTTGCTGTATCTCTACTCGTTGGTCTGTGGCTGCTCGCATACACGTAAGGCTGTTATTATTGCAGTACGGCTGATATTAGCGTTAATAAGTGCGTTGCTGAAGATATTTGTGCCTGATTTCCTTATTACTTATCCTTGTTTCGTGTGGTGAAGTGGAGTTGTATCACTTACACTTAGTATGTCTGAGGCTACTGCAAGCTTTGTCCTGCGGGACTTAGAAGATACTTTAAATACATATGATACAGAAGTGGATGGGATATTTGAGGACAATACAAACACATTGGACGGATTATTCTTTCAGATTGACGAATTGAGACGAAGGGACATTAAGTTGGACCTTGACATTAAGACTTTCTTACTATACAAGAAACAACTGAGAATACCTAGGGGGCTTAGGATTCGTAAGTTTCCCTCATTTGTGGTGACTGATATAGAATTTATCAACAAATGGAACCAAGTATTAAACACCTGTTCTTTTGCTCTCATGGACTTATTGATTGAGCTTAAAAAACAACAGAGACTGGATCTAATTAAACAAATGAAATTAGTTCAAAAGGACTTGCTTGCTTTTCAGGTTGATATTAATTTTAAGTCATATGATAGTAAGTTTGAAGCTAACATGGCAAAGTTTACAAAGGAATTGTGGGAGTTTAAAAAACAGAAACTTTCCAGAGACAAGAGAGATTATGATTTTGATAAGGTTTACAGATGGAATCAATTCAGACAGGGGTCTCAACATCATGGTCGCAGGTTTCATAGAACTAATCAGCACAAAGATTTGGTTAAACAAAGTAAAAAAGTACATTTTGCTGAAACAGACTATGATGTTGAGACCTCTGATCCTGATTCTAGTGAGGAAGTAACACTACCCAGTAGCATATCAGTGCTTGACAACCCAGGTAGCAACAACATGGATTCAAAAAACGAGAGAGGTCTGGGGCGAAGTCAAAAAGAAAAAAACAAGAAGGGGTAGGAGGGGTGGCAGAAAAAACGGGCACACAAAACAGAATTCAGACAAGAACACAGACAAGGAGGTACCTTTGAGAAATGTAGTTAATCTTTCTAGTATAACCCTAACTCAAACTGAGGTAGGGGTTTTGAGCTTAGGTCTTGGTTTCTCACCCACCACCCATTTTGACCTTTTCGGCACTATCCACGATGTAAATAAATTTGTGAGGAAGCTCACTCTTAAAAAACATTTTTCTAATAGTGTGGATGGTGCCGAACAGGTGCACAGTGAGTGTGCCCCTCTTTTAACACAAACAAATAAAGATTGTCTTAAGTTTGATGAACAATGCTCAGTTTTGGATTTAATCTCTCTCTGTAATGAAAATGTACAACCTAGTGAAAGTACTATGAAACTTCCATCTGTTTCACACATAAAAAAGAGTCACTTCTATCCAGTACAAAGTAGGAGCAAAAATATAGACGTTTTCCAGCGCACAGTTGAAAAGAAACTAATAGCTTTATCAGAAGACATTCATTCTGACACCAAAAGGAAAAAAGATTTGTTTAGATGCAACCTTGCGCTGGAACAACGCCAAGCCCTAAAAACTTTGGGGTCCAACTCAGCTTTGGTCATTAAAGAATCTGACAAAGGGGGCAATGTGGTCGTGATGGATAGGGAGTATTATGTACAGGAGTCTCTTAGGCAACTTAATGATACAGAGGTTTACAAAAAGTTAACCTTTAACCCTACTGTAGCCTACACTCCCTTAGTAGAGGATATACTTATCTTTGGCCTCCAGAAGGGGATTATTTTACCCTCATTAATGGATACATTGCTCCCTAAAACTCCGCTCACACCCATTTTTTACTTCCTCCCTAAGTTGCACAAGGATGCGCTTAGGCCCCCTGGACGTCCCATTATCTCTGGGTAGGTTCTCTTTTGGAAACCACTCTCAGAATTTTTTGACTCCCTTTTACAACCTTTGGTTTGTAATCTAATGAGTTACATTAGAGATACTACCCAGGTTTTGAGAGCTGTATCGGCTATTAAGTGGGAACAAAACTATCGCTTTGTCACCATAGACGTGGTGTCTCTTTACACCTCCATTCCACACCAGCAGGGATTGAATGCTGTTTCTTTCCTTTTGGATAATCATTCTAATTACTCGGAAAACATTAAGCAATTTCTGATTCTGGCCATTGAATTTTTACTTACTCATAATTTCTTTTTGTTTGAGGGGAGTTGTTACCTCCAGAGGCGTGGAACAGCTATGGGGGCCAAGTTTAACCCCCTCTTACGCCAATCTCTATATGGGATGGTGGGAGCTGTTCCATGTCTATGGAGGTGACAACCCTTCAAGAACCACATAGTTTACTTTGGCCGGTATATAGATGATCTTCTGCTGGTGTGGAATGGAGATGAAGAGAGTGTTGTCAATTTTGTCAAATATTTGCATGACAATGAAGCAAATCTCAAATTCACTTTTGAGCAACAAAAATCACAAATTATATTTTTTAGACATAGAACTTAGGGCAAATATATCAACATGCACCATTGACACCTGTCTCTATAGGAAACCAACGGGTGGCAATACAATTTTAAATTACAAATCGTGCCACCCAGGACACGTCTTGAAAGCCATACCAAAAGGCCAATACATACGGACTAAAAGACTCTGTTCCAATGATGCAACATATAAGGAACAAATTGATATTTTGGACAAAAGATTGTCTGAGCGGGGCTATCCAACTCATTTACTAAAAACTACTAGAGAAGAAGTTACTCTAATACCACGTGACACTCTTTTGGAGTACAAACGTGTCGATTTGGACCGCTCCAAAACAAAGACTAGTGGGAATAAGCTAATTTTTAGCACTCCATATAGTCAGGAATTTCACAAAATCTGTAATGTTGTAAAAGAATGTTTACCCATCCTTGCCACTGACCCCAGTTTGGAGAAAGTGGCAAATAATGGATGTAAATTCGTGGCTAGAAAAGCTAAGACCATAGGAAATATGGTGGCCCCTTCTCAACTACCTGAACGCAATGTGCGTACATGGATACCCAAAAGGCTAGGCTTTTACAGATGCAAGTCTAGAATTTGCAAGACTTGTAACTATGTTACTGAGGGAGAACTGTTCAAATCCTCTGTCTCTAACAGCACCTATCAAATTAGATATAATTTAAATTGTAACTCAACACACGTAATATATCTTCTCACCTGTAGGGGGTGCCAAATCCAATATGTAGGGAAAACCAAAAGGATGCTCAGGGACAGAGCACTTGAGCATATTAGGGACATCGATGACCCCGAGGTGTTTACACCAGTGTCAAAACATTTTAAAAACATGCACGATGCAGATTCATCATTGGCATCCTTTCAGGCAATTGATTTTGTTCCCAAACACAAGAGAGGTGGAGATAGAGAGTACAAACTTAGTTACAAAGAGGCACAGTGGATATTTACATTAAATACTAGACATCCACTAGGAATAAACATGGAGTCAGATGTCAATCTATTTATTTAATTACCATCAGTATAAACATTCGTTGTACTGAATTTGTAATGTCCTGCTTTAATCCCCCACTACACATCCCTTGCATATCACTATAGAATTTTTTGAATATTTAGTATATATTATTCATATGTAATCAAATGTAAATGTATAGCCACTACTTACTAATGACTTGTGAATCAACTTTACTATACAGGCAGGAAAGTGTTAATTATCACATGTGTGTTCAAATTAATTGTTTAAGTGTATCCCTTAAATTAGGGCATCCGGGTAAGTGCAGATCATAGCAGTGAACAAGTGTGGAGATCCCACACGAAACATGTCTGCTGTTTCCTGCACTACCGGATACTCTTTCCTGCTGATGTGAGCAGCTTTGCTTCCTTATGGTTTTATCCTGCATTCACCACCAATAAAGAAAATGTTTTTACCTATACAAGGACTTTTCATTTCCTGTGAGTAGGAGTTGCTGTGGAATTTGCATATACTAATGCCTGTTTAGGAAGGCAAACCTTAGGTACCGATAATGATCTTTGTGGATCGGTATGTGAAGGTAGGCATCCTTTAAATCCACTGTGGTCATGTACTGACCCTTTTGGATCATAGGTAAGATTGTCCGAATAGTTTCCATTTTGAACGATGGAACTCTTAGGAATTTGTTTAGGATCTTTAAGTCCAAGATTGGTCTGAAGGTTCCCTCTTTTTTGGGAACCACAAACAGATTTGAGTAAAACCCTTGTCCTTGTTCCGACCGCGGAACTGGGTGGATCACTCCCATTATTAAAAGGTTGTGTACACAGCGTAGAAACGCCTCTTTCTTTATCTGGTTTGCTGACAACCTTGAAAGATGAAATCTCCCTTTTAGAGGAGAAGCTTTGAAGTCCAGAAGATATCCCTGAGATATGATCTCTAACGCCCAGGGATCCTGGACATCTCTTGCCCAAGCCTGGGCGAAGAGAGAAAGTCTGCCCCCCCACTAGATCCGTTTGCGGATCGGGGGCCCTCACTTCATGCTGTCTTAGGGGCGGCAGCAGGCTTTCTGGCCTGCTTGCCCTTGTTCCAGGACTGGTTAGGTTTCCAGCCCTGTCTGTAGCGAGCAACAGTTCCTTCCTGTTTTGGAGCGGAGGAAGTTGATGCTGCTCCTGCCTTGAAGTTACGAAAGGCACGAAAATTAGACTGCTTAGCCCTTGGTTTGGCTCTGTCTTGAGGCAGGGCATGGCCCTTACCTCCAGTAATGTCAGCGATAATTTCTTTCAAACCGGGCCCGAATAATGTTTGCCCTTTGAAAGGTATGTTGAGCAATTTAGATTTAGAAGTCACATCGGCTGACCAGGATTTAAGCCACAGCGCTCTGCGCGCTTGAATGGCGAATCCAGAGTTCTTAGCCGTAAGCTTAGTTAAGTGTACTACGGCATCAGAAATAAATGAATTAGCTAGCTTAAGGACTCTAAGCTTGTCTATAATCTCATCCAATGGAGCTGAGCTAATGGTCTCTTCCAGAGACTCAAACCAGAATGCCGCCGCAGCCGTGACAGGCGCAATGCATGCAAGGGGTTGTAATATAAAACCTTGTTGAACAAACATTTTCTTAAGGTAACCCTCTAACTTTTTATCCATTGGATCTGAAAAAGCACAGCTATCCTCCATCGGGGATAGTGTGCGCTTAGCCAGAGTAGAAACTGCTCCCCTCCACCTTAGGGACCGTCTGCCATAAGTCCCGTGTGGTGGCGTCTATTGGAAACATTTTTCTAAATATAGGAGGGGGTGAGAAAGGCACACCGGGTCTATCCCACTCCTTGTTAACAATTTCTGTAAGTCTTTTAGGTATAGGAAAAACGTCAGTACACGTCGGTACCGCAAAATATTTATCCAGCCTACATATTTTCTCTGGAATTGCAACCGTGTTACAATCATTCAGAGCCGCTAATACCTCCCCTAGTAATACACGGAGGTTCTCAAGCTTAAATTTAAAATTTGAAATGTCTGAGTCCAGTTTACTTGGATCAGATCCGTCACCCACAGAATGAAGCTCTCCGTCCTCATGTTCTGCAAATTGTGACGCAGTATCAGACATGGCTCTATTATTATCAGCGCACTCTGTTCTCACCCCAGAGTGGTCGCGTTTACCCCTAAATTCTGGCAATTTAGATAATACTTCAGTAATAACATTAGCCATGTCTTGCAAAGTGATTTGTAAGGGCCGCCCTGATGTACTTGGCGCCACAATATCACGCACCTCCTGAGCGGGAGACGAAGGTACTGACACGTGAGGAGAGTTAGTCGGCATAACTTCCCCCTCGTTGTCTGGTGAAATTTTCTTTAAATGTACAGATTGGCTTTTATTTAAAGTAGCATCAATGCAATTAGTACACAAATTTCTATTGGGCTCCACATTGGCCTTTAAACATATTGCACAAAGAGATTCCTCTGTGTCAGACATGTTTAAACAAACTAGCAATTAGACTAGCAAGCTTGGAAAATACTTTTCAAATAAATTTACAAGCAATATAAAAAACGTTACTGTGCCTTTAAGAAGCACAAAAAACTGTCACAGTTGAAATAACAATGAACCAAATTAGTTATAGCAACCAAATTTTCACAGTAAATGCATTAAGTTAGCAAAGGATTGCACCCACCAGCAAATGGATGATTAACCCCTTAGCACCCAAAAACGGATAACAATTTAATATAAGCGTTTTTATCACAGTCAATGCACAGTCTCACAGGTCTGCTGTGAGTGATTACCTCCCTCAAAACTAGTTTTGGAGACCCCTGGGCTCTGTAGAGATGTCCTGGATCATGGAGGAAGAAATAGGAAGACTGTGACTGAATTTTTACTGCGCAATAAAGCGCCAAAATAGGCCCCTCCCACTCATAATACAACAGTGGGGAAGCTCAGTAAACTGATTTTATTCATAAACAAACGACAGCCATGTGGAAAAATAATGCCCATAAAGTTTTATCACCAAGTACCTCAGAGAAAAACGATTAACATGCCAGTAAACGTTTTAAATATAAAATTATGAAATGTTATTAAAAAGCCTGCTGCTAGTCGCTTTCACTGCAGTGGAGGCTCAAATATAAGTTAAATGTATACAGTATTTTCTTAGTGAAGTTCCATTCCCTAGAAATACCTCAGTGTAAACATACATACATATCAGCCTGATACCAGTCACTACTACTGCATTTAAGGCTGCACTTACATTACATCGGTATCAGCAGTATTTTCTCAGTCAATTCCATTCCTTAGAAAATAATATACTGCAACATACCTCCTTGCAGGTGAACCCTGCCCGCTGTCCCCTGTTCTGAAGTTACCTCACTCCTCAGAATGGCCGAGAACAGCAAATGGATCTTAGTTACGACCGCTAAGATCATACACAAACTCAGGTAGATTCTTCTTCTAATGCTGCCTGAGAAATAACAACACACTCCGGTGCTGTTTAAAATAACAAACTTTTGATTGAAGAAATAAAAACTAAGTATAACAACCACAGTCCTCTCACACGTCCTATCTATTAGTTAGGTGCAAGAGAATGACTGGGTATGACGTAGAGGGGAGGAGCTATATAGCAGCTCTGCTTGGGTGATCCTCTTGCACTTCCTGTTAGGGAGGAGATATAATCCCATAAGTAATGGATGACCCGTGGACTGACTACACTTAACAGGAGAAAGACTCACTAGTTGTGTTCAACAGACTGTCAATGCTATTCAGCAGAGTACCTAGATGTTACCTAGATGGTTATACCACCAGTGGGCGGAGCTTTGCAGCCATTTCATAGTGGCCAGAAACAATATTTATTTTAAAATAACTTTTCTACCTTTCCTCCTGCATAATATAGAAAGGGGTGCAGGAGGCTATTTGCCGCTTAAGACTTTAAGATGACTAAGGGGTAGACTGTCCCTTTAAAGTTTTGTTCTGCTTTACACCTATCCCAGTTAAACTGGAGCAGCCCTATTCAGAATCAAGCTTTGGGCAAAATCTGTGTGAAATCTGGGCAACAACTACTCAAAATCACACGTGACAGTACAAATAACAAGTATATCACCTATGCAACACTTCAGCAGAACCATACAATGTTGTGCAAAATAATACAAGCTTGCATTTTCAATAACTCCATAGTTGTAATTGTTATTCAAAAAACAAATGACTTGCATCGACCACATAAATCAAAAGTTCTGAAACTTGTTAAAGAAATCCATTTTAAACAATAAATAATAATAAAAATAGCAGCACACACACAAAAAGTATCTGTTTTATGGCACCAATTCTTTATCTGAGCACCAGATAACAACAATTGTCTATAAGTGAAGCATAAAATGGAGCAAATTTACATATTTTTTACATAAAGTATTATTTTCCCTTAGAATTCTAAATAAATGACAAATTGCAAATTTTCATGTGGTTTCCATGTAAAGACAAAAGCAGTTGTATAACTTTGATATAGAAGCCTTTACTGGCTTTCACATCTAGGGGCCGAATTATCAAAGTGCGAGTGGACATGATCCACTGTAACGAATCATGTCCGCCGCACATCGATAAATGCCAACAGCATACACTGTCGGCATTTATCATTGCACAAGCATTTCTAGTGCAATACTTGTGCAATGCCGCCCCCTGCAGATTCGCGGTTGGGGGTGTCAATCATCCCAATCGTATCTGATCAGGATGATTGCTGTCCGCCGCCTCAGAGGTGGCAGACGAGTTAAGGAGCAGCGGTCTTAAGACCGCGGCTTCTTAACTCCTGTTTCCTGTGACCCTGAAGGCTCCTGCGGAAACAGCTGCATACAGCTGAATACGGGCCTTAATAAATTGGCCCCGTAGAGTTGAGTTTTTTATTAAGAGTACAAAAATATGTGTCTGTGTATGCATGAATTGCACGTCATGGCTTTGAGATGCATTGAATAAGCATGAAAATATGTGCATAGCTTGACCAATAGAGATGTGAATTGTAGGAAAACGTGTGCACAATCTTTTTTTAATTCTCCTGCAGCTGTCTATTTCTACTAGGGTGAATAAAATATCAGCATTATTAGTGAACAATCATTGAGTTGTAGAGAAAAAAAAGAAATTTTTCAAAATAAATATGAGAAAAACATTATAGCAGAAGCCTATTTATTTCACTGTAGTTAAAGTTTTACCTCACAATAGCCCTGTTGTTATAAAGAATGACATCTACTACACATTTAAATTAAATTCCCAGGCCAAAATGGTTTTACTTCACAAATTAAAAGCTGATTAAATAAATAAGTAGGAGGTTTATTCGCCAGCAGAAATTGCTGCTTTTCGGTGCTGTTTGGAATCATGCAGATAAAATGATCTCACTGCAAGTGCACAGCCAGAGAACAGGTTTATGTCAATATGTAAATGTACCTTGCAATAATGCCGAGAGCATGGAGCTGTGCACAGGGACATCATTCTCCTCTATAGGCAAATACTTTGGGCGAGATTACAAATGCGGCGCAAGCTTCAGCATAACTGCTGAAACCCGTGCCGTCCATAATTTCCCCTTGCACATCGGGGTATCACATATACGGCGCCGGCAGTTCATAAAGTGCCGTAAGTCAGCTAAACTAGCGATGTCCAGAAATTAGCGTAAATGCAAATTTCTGGAGTCGCCGGTGACTTACGGTACTTTAGAAACTGCCGACACCAAAGAAAAAAAAAATATATATATAAAATCTCCTGTAAAGGTCTAACACGCCTCCCAAAAATAAACCTGTATATCCGCCATCAAACCCACATTGCAACTAATAATAAAAGTATTAACCCCTAAACCGACAACCGACCCACAATGCAATATGCCTAATTTAACTATTAACCCCTAATCCGCCATTCACACACATCGCGATCTATCTAGTAAAAGTATTAACCCCTAAATCCGCCAACCCCAACATTGAAAACTACCTAATAAATGTATTTACCCCTAATCCGCCATTAACCCACATCACAAAGTACCTATTAAAACTATTAACTCCTAATCTGCCATTAACCCACATCACAACAAACCTTATAAATCTATAAATCCCTTATCTGCCAAACCCACGCAACGCAATAATCCTAGTAAAACTATTAACCCGTAATCCGCCAAAAACCCTCAACGCAAGTACCATAATTAACCTATTAACCTCTAATCTGCCAAACCCCCACAACGCAAATAACTAATTTATTTACTAAGCCCCCTAACCTAACACCCTCTAAATTAACCCCTAATACATAAAATAATGAAATGCAAATTACAATTAAAATAAAAAATCCTAACCGTACTAAGAAAAATAAACCTAAGATTAAATTAAAATAAATTAATCTAAAATTACCAAAAATAAAAAAAAGTCTAACATTACAGAAAATAATAAACACAATTATCCAAAATAAAAAAATTAAACCTAATCCCTATGAAAATAAAAAAAGCCCCCCAAAATAAAAAAAACCTAATCTAATGGCTAAACTACTAATAGCCCTTAAAAGGGCCTTTTGTAGGGCATTGCCCTAAGTTAAACAGTTAAAGAGCTGAATGCCCTTTAAATGGCAATACCCATACAATGCCCCTTTAGGGGCAATTGGTAGTTTAGGATTTTTTAGTGTTAGTTTTTTATTTTGGGGGGTTGTTGGTGGTGGGTTTACTGTTAGAGGGGTACTGAGTATTTTTTAAGGTAAAAGAGCTGTTTAATTAGGGCAATGCCCTACAAAAGGCCCTTTTAAGGGCTATTGGTAGTTTAGCATTAGATTAGGGGGGGTTATTTTGGGGGGCTTTTTTATTTTCATAGGGGATTAGGGTTTCATTTTTTTATTTTGGATACATTTTTTTATTATTTTCTGCAATGTTTACTTTGTCATTTTTGGTAATTTTAGATATTTTTTTTTTAAGTAATGTTAGCTTTTTATTTTAATTGTAATTTAGTATTTTTTAATTAGGTAATTGGGGTTAATTTAAGGGGTGTTAGTTTGGGGGCTTTGTAATTTAATTACGGCTAGATTTGGAGTTTTGTTGGTAACAACCCGAAAAACTAACGCCGGCTTTTTTCTGGCCGCACCATAAAAATAACTCTGGTATTGAGAGTCCACATAAAGGCTGCGTTAGGCTCCAAAAAAGGAGCGTAGAGCATATTTAACGCAGCTTCAAACTCTCGATACCAGAGTTGCTTACGGACGCGGCCAGCCTCAAAAACGTGCTCGTGCACGATTCCCCCATAGGAAACATGGGGCTGCTTTGAAGCTGAAAAAAAACCAAACACCTGCAAAAAAGCCGCGTTCAGCTCCTAACGCAGCCCCATTGTTGCTATGCGTAACCCTTCCTACTCTGCACTTAACACTCTAACATGTACCCCGAGTCTAAACACCCCTAACCTTACACTTATTAACCCCTAATCTGCCGCCCCCGCTATCGCTGACCCCTGCATATTATTATTAACCCCTAATCTGCCGCTCCGTAAACCGCCGCTACTTACATTATCCCTATGTACCCCTAATCTGCTGCCCTAACATCGCCGACCCCTATATTATATTTATTAACCCCTAATCTGCCCCCACAACGTCGCCTCCACCTGCCTACACTTATTAACCCCTAATCTGCCGACCGACCTGAGCGCTACTATAATAAAGTTATTAACCCCTAATCCGCCTCACTAACCCTATCATAAATAGTATTAACCCCTAATCTGCCCTCCCTAACATCGCCGACACCTAACTTCAAACATTAACCCCTAATCTGCCGACCGAAGCTCACCGCTATTCTAATAAATGTATTAACCCCTAAAGCTAAGTCTAACCCTAACACTAACACCCCCCTAAATTAAATATAATTTAAATCTAACGAAATTAATTAACTCTTATTAAATAAATTATTCCTATTTAAAGCTAAATACTTACCTGTAAAATAAATCCTAATATAGCTACAATATAAATTATAATTATATTATAGCTATTTTAGGATTTATATTTATTTTACAGGTAACTTTGTATTTATTTTAACCAGGTACAATAGCTATTAATAGTTAAGAAACTATTTAATAGCTAAAATAGTTTAAAATAATTACAAATTTACCTGTAAAATAAATCCTAACCTAAGTTACAAATAAACCTAACACTAGACTATCAATAAATTAATTAAATAAACTACCTACAATTACCTACAATTAACCTAACACTACACTATCAATAAATTAATTAAATACAATTGCTACAAATAAATACAATTAAATAAACTAGCTAAAGTACAAAAAATAAAAAAGAACTAAGTTACAAAAAATAAAAAAATATTTACAAACATAAGAAAAATATTACAACAATTTTAAACTAATTACACCTACTCTAAGCCCCCCTAATAAAATAACAAAGCCCCCCAAAATAAAAAAAATGCCCTACCCTATTCTAAATTACTAAAGTTCAAAGCTCTTTTACCTTACCATCCCTGAACAGGGCCCTTTGCGGGGCATGCCCCAAGAAATACAGCTCTTTTGCCTGTAAAAAAAAACATACAATACCCAAGCCCCCCCAACATAACAACCCACCACCCACATACCCCTAATCTACACCCAAACCCCCCTTAAATAAACCTAACACTAAGCCCCTGAAGATCATCCAACCTTGTCTTCACCCTACCAGGTTCACCGATCCGTCCTGAAGAGCTCCTCCGATGTCCTGATCCAAGCCCAAGCGGGGGGCTGAAGAGGTCCATGATCCGGCTTGGATCAGGACATCGGAGGAGCTCTTCTGGACGGATCGGTGTGATACCCGGTGAGGTGAAGACAAGGTAGGATGATCTTCAGGGCCTTAGTGTTAGGGTTTATTTAAGGGGGGTTTGGGTTAGATTAGGGGTATGTGGGTGGTGGGTTGTAATGTTGGGGGGCTTGGGTATTGTATGTTTTTTTTTACAGGCAAAAGAGCTGTATTTCTTGGGGCATGCCCCGCAAAGGGCCCTGTTCAGGGCTGGTAAGGTAAAAGAGCTTTGAACTTTAGTAATTTAGAATAGGGTAGGCATTTTTTTATTTTGGGGGGGCTTTGTTATTTTATTAGGGGGCTTAGAGTAGGTGTAATTAGTTTAAAATTGTTGTAATATTTTTCTTATGTTTGTAAATATTTTTTATTTTTTGTAACTTAGTTCTTTTTTATTTTTGTACTTTAGCTAGTTTATTTAATTGTATTTATTTGTAGCAATTTGTATTTAATTAATTTATTGATAGTGTAGTGTTAGTTAATTGTAGTAATTGTAGGTAGTTTATTTAATTAATTTATTGATAGTCTAGTGTTAGTTTATTTGTAACTTAGGTTAGGATTTATTTTACAGGTATATTTGTAATTATTTTAACTATTTTAGCTATTAAATAGTTCTTAACTATTTAATAGCTATTGTACCTGGTTAAAATAAATACAAAGTTACCTGTAAAATAAATATAAATCTAAAATAGCTATAATATAATTATAATTTTATATTGTAGCTATATTAGGATTTATTTTACAGGTAAGTATTTAGCTTTAAATAGGAATAATTTATTTAATAATAGTTAATTAATTTCGTTAGATTTAAAATTATATTAACTTAGGGGGGTGTTAGTATAGGGTTAGACTTAGCTTTAGGGGTTAATACATTTATTAGAATAGCGGCGAGATTCTGTCGGCAGATTAGGGGTTAATAATTGAAGTTAGGTGTCGGCGATGTTAGGGAGGGCAGATTAGGGGTTAATACTATTTATTATAGGGTTAGTGAGGCGGATTAGGGGTTAATAACTTTATTATAGTAGCGCTCAGGTCCGTCGGCAGATTAGGGGTTAATAAGTGTAGGCAGGTGGGAGGTGACGTTGAGGGGGGCAGATTAGGGTTAATAAATATAATATGGGGGGTCGGCGGTGTTAGGGGCAGCAGATTAGGGGTACATAAGGATAACGTAGGTGGCGGCGCTTTGCGGTCGGCAGATTAGGGGTTAATAAGTGTAGGCAGGTGGAGGCGACGTTGTGGGGGGCAGGTTAGGGGGTTAATAAATATAATACAGGGGTCGGCGGTGTTAGGGGCAGCAGATTAGGGGTACATAAGTATAACGTAGGTGGCGGTCGGCAGATTAGGGGTTAAAAAAAAATTTCGAGTGTCGGCGATGTGGGGGGACCTCGGTTTAGGGGTACATAGGTAGTTTATGGGTGTTAGTGTACTTTAGAGCACAGTAGTTAAGAGCTTTATAAACCGACTTTTTTCCTGCGGCTGGAGTTTTGTCGTTAGATGTCTAACGCTCACTTCAGAAACGACTCTAAATACCGAGTTATAAAAATCCCATTGAAAAGATAGGATACGCAATTTACGTAAGGGGATCTGCGGTATGGAAAAGTCGCGGCAGAAAAGTGAGCGTTAGACCCTATTTTGAGTGACTCCAAATACCGAGGTAGCCTAAAACCAGCGTTAGGGAGCCTCTAACGCTGGTTTACACGGCTACCGCCAAACTCCAAATCTAGGCCTTAGTTATTTGCGTTGTGAGGGTTTTTGCAGATTAGGGTTAATAGGATTTATTAGGATTATTGCGTTGTGTGGGTTTTGGCGAATTAGGGGTTAATAGTTTTATTAGGTTATTGCGATGTGGGTTAATGCGGATTAGGGGTTAATACATTTAGTATGTTTATTGTGATGTGGGGGTTGGCGATTAGGGGTTAAAATGCTTTATTAGTTATTACGGTGGGGGATTGGATTGACAGGTAGATAAATATTGCGCATGCGTTAGGTGTTAGTTAATATTTTCAGGGAGTTACGGGAGTTGCGGTGCTTACATTTTCAGCGCAAGGCTTGGTCTAGACATGTGTCATTCTAAGCGGCTGCAGGTCTAGGGATCTGATCTAAGGTCTGATGTGGGAATGAACTGGCAGTAGGGTTGCGACCCAGCCGGTATATTTAATGGAAATGGCTAGTATTATTAAGGTTCGGGACAAAGTTGAAAATTAAGATTAAATATAGAAGACACTATCATGGTGAAACTTCTAAGTGTAATTGGAAACAAATTATAAACAAACAATAATTTTACATTTGTCCTAGCAACTTTAGTTCCTGATTATTATGTTATAATTTATTTATGCTAATGAGCATTGCCGTATTTTGTTTCCAGAAAAGGTGGCAACCCTAATCACAATGCAGGAAATAGCATTGCCCTAGAACTTGTTATTAAACAGCTTCTTCTTAATTATTATTATTGTAGCTTTGTTATACAATATAGCATAATACTTCTGCCATAGTGTACTAAAGACACGTGCACACTCCTGAGCTCTTATGAGCTACATAGTTTTACTCTTCAATAAAAGATCCAAGATAACTAAGCAAATTTGATAACAGAAGTAAGTTGTTTAAAATCTCTTGCTCTATCTGACTTTACTGTCCCATTATCTAGTTAAAGTAATAAATAATATTTTTAGCTTACTTTAACTACGTTAATGTTTTAGACATTGACTACTAGGTAATCTGTACATTAACTGATTTCTCACTTTAGATTGTAACATATACTGTATTATATATAACATGTGGGAAGTCACACTGGCAACAGGTGCAACCACTTTTCTCCACTACTACTTGCAGAGGGTCTGGCCATACAAATAAATATATAAACCTGTGTAAAGGGTGAGACAATGCTCTAAGCTGCCTCCCCAGTATCTGGAACACATATACACACAAAGCATGGAGGAGGAGCTTGACATCATGCAAAACTTTCTGCCTTCCAGGAAGCATCACTCCCCATTATGTAGGGGAGAGATTACAAAAGCCTGTGTCACCCTGAGGGTTCCCAGTTGGTTTGTTGAAAGAATGCGTTTTGTGGGTGCTGGTTTAGGGTCCCAGGAAGTGTGAGACCTTGACGTGGTCCTGGGCTTGATCCTTTGCGTCAAATGTAACTGACTTCCCCCAGTTTTGCTTTAAAAAACATTACTGAGTATCTGCTGGCGAGTTCTGGTTTTTCTGTGTGTTGTGGTTTATTATGTTTGTAATGCTTCCCTGCAGGCCTGTCATCAAGGCTGCTCAGGGGTTAACTGCCTGGGTTGCTGGGAACTGTGCAGCTGTTTGTCAGTGGTCAGGGCCTGTGTAGTTAACAGTGCTTAGGATGTGTACCCAGTCCAGTCTGTGAGTGCGGTCCATTCCTATTTTATATATTCTAATATATAGTATATATATATTACACACACACATATAATATATATATATATATATAATATATATATATATATATATATATATTATATATATATAATATATATATATATATATATATATAAGAATATATATATATATTTATATATTTAGGGTGTTTCATTTTTCCAAAGATGTGATTTTCATATGACTTTCCTACCCCCGAGTCTCAGTGATGTAAAAGATATATATGCCAAATTTCAAGAAGATTGGATAATATTTAGGGGTTGCACACATTGATCACTTTTTTATTTTTTATTTTATTTTTTAAATATCATTTTTATTAAAGAGGGTAAGGCACACATACATAAAAATTATTGAGCAGTACAAAGTAACAGCGATTGACACTAGCACATCCTCTGAATTGACATATAAGAAAAGCAAACATAGAATACATTCCATTTGACCTGTTTTGGACCAAGTTTTTTTTCTCTTTCAGCCATGCATGTACGCAAATAGTGGAAGAGAAGAACTGTTGCTATGAGTGCACATCCCTCCTAAGCTATTTTCACAATTTTTTCACCAAATTCCTATGTTTATATAACATTAACTGACTATCTAACATTCAACCTAACTACTACTAACTGACTAACTAACTAACACATTGATCACTTTTATCACAAACTAGTGAAATTTCTAACATTGAAGTGCTTTACACTAATGGTCTTTTGCAGGTAATTGAACTTTAAAAGGGAACCAAAAGAGGAATTTAGCTGCTAGAAAAGGTGCCCAGTGGTGAGTTTTTAGGAGCTCGCTACCTTCAAAGGAACAAGTACTTTTAGTTTTTTATTTACCATCACAAGGAAATGAAAGAAACACTTTCAGATGCTGCTAAATCTACCAGTACTAAACTACAGGAAGTGTGGAGGAAAGCCAATATCCTTGTTAAGACGGAGGAGAATATCCGTGCTGGTATACAGAAGCTGTACAAAGAATACCAAAATCTGGGTAAAGAGAAATCGAGAAACACGGATAAAGCAAATGTGAAACAGCAGATTTGGAAAGGTGATCTTGTCAAGTTATTTGACATTTCCCGGCAAAATGTGATGGACATGAATAACGAATCACAAGAAGATAAAGAATTTTCTTAGGTCACAAAGAGAAGATCGTATGAGTTTGTCAATGAGTGGAGTAGACAAGGTTTTCGCCTCAAAGATAAGAACTAAGTGTACAAAAAAGAAAAAAAAGAATTCATATAAGAATAAACATTACATCAGGATCCCCGGGGCACTGCATCAAGCAAGGTGGATGGCAAAAGGCAATATATGCACTTAAAAACAGAATTTATGCTTACCTATAAATTAACTTTCTCCAACGTGTGTCCGGTCCACGGCGTCATCCTTACTTGTGGGATATTCTCTTCCCCAACAGGAAATGGCAAAGAGTCCCAGCAAAGCTGGCCATATAGTCCCCTCCAAGGCTCAGCCCACCCCAGTCATTTGACCGACGACATGAGGAAATATATATAGGAGAAACCATATGGTACCGTGGTGACTGTAGTTAGAGAAAATAATTCATCAGACCTGATTAAAAACCAGGGCGGGGGGGCCGTGGACCGGACACCACCGTTGGAGAGAAGTAATTTATCAGGTAAGCATAAATTCTGTTTTCTCCAACATTGGTGTGTCCGTCCACGGCGTCATCCTTACTTGTGGGAACCAATACCAAAGCTTTAGGACACGGATGAAGGGAGGGAGCAAATCAGGTTACCTAAACGGAAGGCACCACAGCTTGCAAAACCTTTCTCTCCAAAAATAGCCTCCGAAGAAGCAAAAGTATCAAATTTGTTAAAAATTTGGCAAAAGTGTGCAGTGAAGACCAGTCGCTGCCTTACATATCTGGTCAACAGAAGCCTCGTTCTTGAAGGCCCATGTGGAAGCCACAGCCCTAGTGGAGTGAGCTGTGATTCTTTCAGGAGGCTGCCGTCCGCAGTCTCATAAGCCAATCGAATAACGCTTTTAGAGCCAAAAGGAAAGAGAGGTAGCAGTCGCTTTTTGACCTCTCCTTTTACCAGAATAAACAACAAACAAGGAAGAATGTTTGTCTGAAATCTTTAGTAGCCTCTAAATAGAACTATAGAGCACGGACAACGTCCAAATTGTGTAACAAAACGTTCCTTCTTTGAAACTGGATTCGGACACAAAGAAGGTACAACTATCTCTCCTGATTAATATTTTTGTTAGAAACAACTTTCGGAAGAAAACCACCTTATCTGCATGGAACACCAGATAGGGCGGAGAACACTGCAGAGCAGATAGACTCTGAAACTCATCTAGCAGAAGAAATAGCAACCAAAAACAAAAACTTTCCAAGATAGTAACTTAATATCTATGGAATGTAAAGGTTCAAACGGAACCCCTTGAAGAACTGAAAGGAAACAAGATTTAGACTCCAGGGGAGGAGTCAAAGGGTCTGTAAACAGGCTTGATCCTAACCAGAGCCTGAACCAAATGCTTGAACATCTGGCACAGGCTGCCAGTCTTTTGTGCAGTAAGACAGATAAAGCAGAGATCTGTCCCTTTAGGAGAACTTGCAGATAATCCTTTTCTCCAAACCTTCTTGTAGAAAGGATAGAATCTTAGGAATTTTTATCTTGTTCCATGGAAATCCTCTGGATTCACACCAACAGATATATTTTTTTCCATATTTTATGGTAAATTTTTCTAGTTACAGGCTTTCTAGCCTGAATCAGAGTATCTATTACAGAATCTGAAAACCCACGCTTTGATAAGATCAAACGTTCAATCTCCAAGCCGTCAGTTGGAGGGAAACCAGATTCGGATGTTCGAATGGACCCTGAACAAGAAGGTCCTGTCTCAAAGGTAGCTTCCATGGTGGAGCCGATGACATATTCACCAGGTCTGCATACCAAGTCCTGCGTGGCCACGCAGGAGCTATCAAGATCACCGAGCCCTCTCCTGATTGATCCTGGCTACCAGCCTGGGAATGAGAGGGAAACGGTGGGAATACATAAGCTAGGTTGAAGGTCCAAGGCTGCTACTAGTGCATCTACTAGGGTCGCCTTGGGATCCCTGGATCTGGACCCGTAGCAAGGAACCTTGAAGTTCTGACGAGACGCCATCAGATCCATGTCTGGAATGCCCCATAATTGAGTTATTTGGGCAAAGATTTCCGGATGGAGTTCCCACTCCCCCGGATGGAATGTCTGACGACTCAGAAAATCCGCTTCCCAATTTTCCACTCCTGGGATGTGGATCGCAGACAAGTGGCAGGAGTGATCCTCCGCCCATTGAATTATTTTGGTCACTTCTTTCATCGCCAGGGAACTCCTTGTTCCCTCCTGATGATTGATATATGCAACGGTCGTCATGTTGTCTGATTGGAACCTTATGAATTTGGCCTTGCTAGTTGAGGCCAAGCTCTGAGAGCATTGAATATCGCTCTCAGTTCCAGAATGAGTTATCGGGAGAAGAGACTCTTCCCGAGACCATAGACCCTGTAGCTTTCAGGGATTCCCAGACCGCTGCCCCAGCCCACTAGACTGGCGTCGGTCGTGACAATGACCCACTCTGGTCTGCGGAAGCTCATTCCCAGGGACAGGTTGTCCGAGGGTCAGCCACCAACGGAGTGAAACTCTGGTCTTTTGATCTACTTGAATCATCGGAGACAAGTCTGTAATAATCCCCATTCCACTGTTTGAGTATGCACTGTTGTAATGGGTCCTTAGATGAATTCGTGCAAAAGGAACTATGTCCATTGTTGCAACCATCAATCCTATTACTTCCATGCACTGCGCTATGGAAGGACGAGGAACAGAATGAAGCACTTGACAAGAGCTTAGAAGTTTTGATTTTCTGACCTCTGTCAGAAAAATCATAATTTATGCTTACCTGATAAATGTATTTCTCTTGTAGTGTATCCAGTCCACGGATCATCCATTACTTATGGGGATATATTCTCCTTCCCAACAGGAAGCTGCAAGAGTCCACCCACAGCAAAGCTGCTATATAGCTCCTCCCCTAACTGCCATTACCAGTCATTCGACCGAAAACATGCAGAGAAAGGAAAACCCATAGGGTGCAGTGGTGGACTGTAGTTTAATGGAAAAATTACCTGCCTTAAAGTGACAGGGCGGGCCGTGGACTGGAATACACTACAAGAGAAATAAATTTATCAGGTAAGCATAAATATGTTTTCTCTTGTTAAGTGTATCCAGTCCACGGATCATCCATTACTTATGGGATACCAATACCAAAGCTAAAGTACACGGATGATGGGAGGGACAAGGCAGGTACTTAAACAGAAGTTACCACTGCCTGTACAAAACCCTTTCTCCCAAAAATAGCCTCCGAAGAAGCAAGGTATCAAATTTGTTAAATTTGAAAAAGTATGAAACGCAGACCAAGACTCCGTCTTGTAATCTGTTCAACAGAAGCCACATTTAAAAAAGGCCCAAGTGAAAACCACAGCTCTAGTAGAATGAGCTGTAATCCCTTCAGGAGGCTGCTGTCCAGCAGTCTCATAAGCTAAATGAATTATGCTGAGAGGTTGCTGAAGAGGTTGCTGAAGTCCTTTGACCTCTCCTCTGTCCAGAATAGACAACAAACAAGGTGAATGTTTGATGAAAATCTGTAGTAGCTTGTAAGTAAAACTTTAAAACACGAACCACGTCCAAATTGTGTAATAGACGTTCCTTCTTTGAAGAAGGATTAGGATACAAGAATGGAACAACAATCTCTTGAGTGATATTCTTCTTAGATACCACCTTAGGTAAAAACCCAGGTTGGTACACAGGACTACCTTATCCGTACGGAGAACCAGATAAGGAGAATCACATTGCAACGCAGATAACTCGGAGACTCTATGAGCCGAGGAAATAGCTACCAAAAAGGAACTTTCCAAGATAGAAGTTTGATATCTATGGAATGAAAAGGTTCAAATGGAACTCCTTGAAGAACCTTAAGAACCAGCTTTAAGCTCCATGGCGGAGCAACATTTTTAACCACAGGCTTGTTCTAACCAAAGCCTGACCAAATGCCTGAACGTCTAGAATACCTGCCAGACGCTTGTGCAAAAGAATAGACAGAGTAGAAATCTGGTCCTTTTAAAGAACTAGCTGACAACCCTTTCTCAAAATCATCTTGGAGAAAAGATAATATCCTGGGAATCCAGACTTTACTCCATGAGTAACCCTTGGATTCATAACAATAAGATATTTACACCATATCTTATGTTAAATTTTCCTAGAGACAGGCTTTTATGCCTGTATTAAGGGTATCAATTACTGACTCGGAGAAGCCATGCTTTGATAACATCAAGCGTTCTGTCTCCAGGCAGTCCATCTCAGATTAGTTATATTTAGATGGTTGAAAAGACCCTGAGGTAGAGGGTCCTGTCTCAGAAGCAGAGACCGTGGTGGAAAGGATGACATGTCCACCAGATCTGCATACCAGGTCCTGCGTGGCCACGCAGGCGCTGTCAAAAAGCACCAAAGCACTCTCCTGCTTGATCTTGTGCAAACCCCTCCGGAGGGAATTCCCACTCCCCCGGATGAAAAGTCTGACGACTTAGAAAATCTGCCTCCCAGTTCTCAACACCTGGGATAGGGATAGCTTTTAGACAAGAGTGAGTCTCTGTCCAGTGAATTATTTTAAGACTTCTAACATTGCTAGGGAACTTCTGTTCCCCCTTGATGGTTGATGTAAGCCACAGTCCGTCGATATTGTCCGACTGAAATATGATGTACCTCAGAGTTGCTAACTGAGGCCAAGTCTGAAAAGCATGGAATATCGCTCCCAGTTCCAGAATATTCATTAGAAGGAGGGTCTCCTCCTGAGTCCACTATCCCTGAGCCTTCAGGGAGTTCCAGACTGTATCCCAACCTAAAAGGCTGGCATCTGTTGTAACAATTGTCCCATCTGACCTGCGGAAGGTCATACCCTTGGACAGATGGACCCGAGATAGTCACCAGAGAAGAGAATCTCTGGTTTCTTTGGTCCGGATTTAACAGGAGAACAAATCTGTGTAATCCCCGTTCCTCTGGCTGAGCATGCATAGTTGCAGTGGTCTGAAATGTAGGCGTGCAAACGGTACTATGTCCCTTGCCGCTACCATTAAGCCGATTACATTCATGTACTGAGCCACCAAAGGGCGCGGATGGAATGAAGAACACGGCAGAAATTTAGAAACTTTGACAACCTGGACTCCGTCAGGTAAATTTTAATTTCTACAAAATCTATCAGAATCCCTAGGAGGGAAACCCTTGATATTGGGGATAGAGAACTCTTTCCTCGTTCACTTTCCACCCATGCGATCTCAGAAATGCCAGTACTACGTCCGTATGAGACTTGGCAACTTGGATGTTTGACGCCTGTATCAGGATGTCGTCTAAATAAGGGGCCACTTCTATGCCCCGCGGTCTAAGGACCGCCAAAGTGACCCCAGAACCTCCATAAAGATTCTAGGGGCTGTAGTTAACCCAAAGGAAAGAGCTACAAACTGGTGATGCCTGTCTAGAAAGGCAAACCTGAAAAACCGATGGTGATCTTTATGCATCGTAATGTGAGGATAAGCATCCTTCAAATCCATTGTAGTCCTCTATTGACTCTCCTGGATCATAGTTAAGATGGTACGAATAGTTTCCATCTTAAATGATAGAATTCTAAAGAATTTGTTTAAGATCTTTTAGATCCAAAATAGGTCTGAAGGTTTCCTTTCCTTGGGAACCACAAACCGATTTGAGGAAAACTGTGTCCCTGTTCCTCTATTGGAACTGAATGGGTCACGTACACAATGCAAGAATGTCTCTTTCTTTATCTGGTTTGCAGATAAATGTGAAAGGCAAAAACTCCCCTTTTTTGGGGGGGAAAGCTTTGAAATCCAGAAGATATCTCTGGGGTATAATTTCCAATGCCCAGGGATCCTGGGCATCTCTTGCCCACCGCCTGGGCGAAGAATGAAGTCTGCCCCCTATAGGATCCGTTACCAGATAGGGGTCCGTTCCTCATGCTGTTTTAGAGGCAGCAGCAGGCTCCTTGACCTGCTTATCTTTGTTCCAGGTCCGGTTGTCTCCAGACCGCCTTGGACTGAGCAAAAGTTCCCTCTTATTTTGCCTTATAGGAAGTTGATGCCACACCTGCCTTGAATTTTCGAAAGGCAGGAAAATTAGGCCTTTTTTTGTCCCTTGATTTGGACCTGTCCTGAGGAAGGGCATGATCTTTTCCTCCAGTGATATAAGTAATAATCTCCTTCAAACTAGGCCTGAATAGGGTCTGCCCCTTGAAGGGAAGTTAAGTAGCATATTTATTAAAGTCACGACAGCTGACCATGATATAAGCCATAGCGCTCTGCGCGCCAGTATAGTAAAAAACAGAATTCTTAGCCGTTAGTCTAGTCAAAGGAACAAAGGCATCAGAAAACAAAGGAATTGGCTAGCTTAAGTGCTCTAAGCTTGTCAAATATATTCATCCAATGGAGCCTGTAAAGCCTCATCAAGAGACTCAAACCAGAACGCCGCAGCAGCAGTGACAGGAGCAATGCGTGCAAGGGGCTGCAGGATAAAACCTTGTTGAATAAACATTTTTTATCCATTGGATCTAAAAAAGCACAACAGTCCTCGCCAGAGGTAGTGGTACGCTTAGCTAGAGTAGAAACTCTTCTCTCCACCTTAGGAACTGTCTGCCATAAGTCCCGTGTGGTGGCAACTATTAGAAAACATTCTTCTAAAAAATAGGAGGGGAAGAGAACGGCACACCTGGTCTATCCCATTCCTTATGAAAAATTTTAGTAAACCTCTTTAGGTATTGGAAAAACATAAGTACACACCGGCACTGCATATTATTTATCCAGTCTACACAATTTCTCTGGCACTGCGATTGTACACATTCATTCAGAGCAGCTAAAGGCCTCCCTGAGCAACAAGTGGAGGTTCTCAAGCATAAATTTTAAATGTAGAAATATCAGAATCAGGTTAAATCATCTTCCCTGAGTCACAAATATCACCCACAGACTAAGCATATTGTGAGGTAGTATCAGACATGGTTCTTAAAGCGTCTGTATGCTCTGTATCTACCCCCAGAGCTGTTTTGCTTTCCTTTAATTTCAGGTAGTCTGACTAATACTGCTGCCAGTGTATTATACACAACTATGCCATGTCTTGTAAAATAAACGCTATGGGCGCCATTGATATACTTGGCGCCATTTGAGCGTGAGTCCCTGGAGCGGGAGTCAAAGGGTCTGACACGTGGGGAGAGTTAGTCGGCATAACTTCCCCCTCGACAGAATCCTCTGGTAAAATAAACGCTATGGGTGCCCTTGATGTACTTGGCGCCATTTGAGCGTGAGTCCCTAAAGCGGGAGTCAAAGGGTCTGACACGTGGGGAGAGTTAGTCGGCATAACTTCCCCCTCGACAGAATCCTCTGGTGATAATGTTTTTAAATACAAAAAATGATCTTTATTGTTTAACATGAAATCAGTACATCTGGTACACATTCTAAAATGGGGTTCCACCATGGCTTTAAACATAATAAACACAGAGCCTCCTCTATGTTAGACATGTTAGAACTAATAAAGAGACTAGTAAGCTTGGAAAACACTTTAAATCAAGTTAACAAGCAAATATAACAAACGTTACTGTGCCTTTAAGAGAAACAAATTTTGTCAAAATTTGAAAAACAGTGAAAAAAGGCAGTAAATCAAACGAAATTTTTACAGTACATGTAATAAGTTAACAGAGCATTGCACCCACTTGCAAATGGATGATTAACACCTTAATGCAAAAAACAGATAAAAAAAAAAAAAACGACATTTTTTTAAACAGACACAACAAAACTGCCACAGCTGAGCTGTGGATTACCTTCCCTATAACTGTTTCTATGCAAATTTAATCCAGCCATGTGGAAAAATTAGGCCCCAATAAGTTTTATCACCAAACATATGTTAAAAAAACGATTAAACATGCCAGCAAACGTTTTAAAAACACATTCTTATAAGAGTATGTATGTCTATTAATAAGCCTGATCCAGTCGCTATCACTGCATTTAAGGCTTTACTTACATTACTTCGGTATCAGCAGTATTTTCTTAGTCAATTCCATTCCTTAGAAAAATATATTACTGCACATACCTTAGCATATATCTCTATCAATCAGCCTGGTACCAGTCGCTTTCACTGCATTTAAAGGCTGTACTTACATTACTTCGGTATCAGCAGTATTTTCTTAGTCAATTCCATTCCTTAGAAAAATATTTTACTGCACATACCTTATTTGCAGGAAAACCTGCACGCCATTCCCCCTCTGAAGTACCTTACTCCTCAGAATGTGTGAGAACAGCAACTGGATCTTAGTTACGTCTGCTAAGATCATAGAAAAAACGCAGGCAGATTCTTCTTCCAAATACTGCCTGAGATAAACAGCACACTCCGGTGCCATTTAAAAATAACAAACTTTTGATTGAAGAAATAAACTAAGTATAAAAAACCACAGACTCTCACGACCTCCTATCTATGTTGAGACTTGCAAGAGAATGACTGGTAATGGCAGTTAGGGGAGGAGCTATATAGCAGCTTTGCTGTGGGTGGACTCTTGCAGCTTCCTGTTGGGAAGGAGAATATATCCCATAAGTAATGGATGATCCGTGGACTGGATACACTTAACAAGAGAAATCCTCATTTCTAAGGAATCTATTATTGTTCCCAAGAAGGGAACTCTTGTCGACGGGGACAGAGAACTTTTTTCTTTGTTCACCTTCCATCCGTGAGATCTGAGAAAGGCTAGGACGATGTCCGTATGAGCCTTTGCTTTTGACAGGGACGACGCTTGTATTAGGATGTCGTCCAAGTAAGGTACTACTGCAATGCCCCTTGGTCTTAGAACCGCTAGAAGGGACCCTAGTACCTTTGTGAAAATCCTTGGAGCAGTGGCTAATCCGAATGGAAGTGCCCCAAACTGGTAATGCTTGTCCAGAAAAGCGAACCTTAGGAACTGATGATGTTCCTTGTGGATAGGAATATGTAGGTACGCATCCTTTAAATCCACGGTAGTCATATACTGACTTTCCTGGATGGTGGGTAGGATCGTTCGAATAGTTTCCATTTTGAACGATGGTACCCTGAGAAATTTGTTTAGGATCTTCAAATCCAAAATTGGTCTGAATGTTCCCTCTTTTTTGGGAACTACGAACAGATTGGAATAAAATCCCATTCCTTGTTCTCTTATTGGAACTGGATGTATCACTCCCATCTTTAACAGGTCTTCTACACAATGTAAGAATGCCTGTCTCTTTATTTGGTTTGAGGATAAGTGAGACCTGTGGAACCTTCCCCTTGGGGGTAGTTCCTTGAATTCCAGGAGATAACCTTGAGAAACTATTTCTAGCGCCCAAGGATCCTGAACATCTCTTGCCCAAGCCTGAGCAAAGAGAGAGAGTCCTGCCCCCCACTAGATCCGGTCCCGGATCGGGGGCTATCCCTTCATGCTGTTTTGGTAGCAGTGGTAGGCTTCTTGGCCTGCTTACCCTTGTTCCAGCCTTGAATTGGTTTCCAGGCTGGTTTGGGCTGTGAGGCATTACCCTCTTGCTTAGAGGATGCAGAATTAGAGGCTGGTCCGTTTCTGCGAAATTTTTAGCCTTAAAAGACCTATCCTGTGGGAGGGCGTGGCCCTTTCCCCCAGAGATGTCTGAAATAATCTCTTTCAATTCTGGTCCAAATAATGTTTTACCTTTGAAAGGGATGTTAAGCAATTTTGTCTTGGAAGACACATCCGCTGACCAAGACTTTAGCCAAAGCGCTCTGCGCGCCACGATAGCAAACCCTGAATTTTTCGCCGCTAATCTAGCTAATTGCAAAGCGGCATCTAAAACAAAAGAGTTAGCCAATTTAAGTGCGTGAACTCTGTCCATAACCTCCTCATATGGAGTTTCTCTACTGAGCGACTTTTCTAGTTCCTCGAACCAGAAACACGCTGCCGTAGTGACAGGAACAATGCAAGAAATTGGTTGTAGAAGGTAACCTTGCTGTACAAAAATCTTTTTAAGCAAACCTTCTAAATTTTTTATCCATAGGATCTTTAAAAGCACAACTATCTTCGATAGGAATAGTAGTGCGTTTGTTTAGAGTAGAAACCGCCCCCTCGACCTTGAGGACTGTCTGCCATAAGTCCTTTCTGGGGTCGACTATAGGAAATAATTTCTTAAATATAGGGGGGGAACAAAAGGTATGCCGGGCTTTTCCCACTCTTTATTTACTATGTCCGCCACCCGCTTGGGTATAGGAAAAGCGTCGGGGGGCACCGGAACCTCTAGGAACTTGTCCATCTTACATCATTTCTCTGGAATGACCAAATTGTCACAATCATCCAGAGTAGATAACACCTCCTTAAGCAGTGCGCGGAGATGTTCTAATTTAAATTTAAATGTCACAACATCAGGTTCAGCTTGATGAGAAATTTTTCCTGAATCTGAGATTTCTCCATCAGACAAAACCTCCCTCATGGCCCCTTGAGATTGGTGTGAGGGTATGTCAGAACAATTATCATCAGCGCCCTCTTGCTCTTCAGTGTTTAAAACAGAGCAATCACGCTTTCTCTGATAAGTAGGCATTTTGGATAAAAGATTTGCTATGGAGTTATCCATTACAGCCGTTAATTGTTGCATGGTAATAAGTATTGGCGCACTAGATGTACTAGGGGCCTCCTGTATGGGCAAAACTGGTGTAGACACAGTAGGGGATGATGTAGTATCATGTTTACTCCCCTCATTTGAGGAATCATCTTGGGCAATATCATTATGTGTGGCATTACTGTCCTTACTTTGTTTGGACGCTATGGCACAATTATCACATAAATTTAAATGGGGAGACACATTGGCTTTCATACATATAGAACATAGCTTATCTGAAGGTACAGACATGTTAAACAGGCTTAAACTTGTCAACAAACCACAAAAAACGTTTTAAAATAAAACCGTTACTGTCTCTTTAAATTTCAAACTGAAAACACTTTATTACTGAATATGTGAAAAAGTATGAAGGAATTGTTCAAAAATTACCAAAATTTTACCACAGTGTCTTAAAGCATTAAAAGTATTGCACACCAAATTTCAGAGCTTTAACCCTTAAAATAACGGAACCGGAGCCGTTTTTAAATTTAACCCCTATACAGTCCCAGCTATAGTCTTTGCTGAGACCCAACCAAGCCCAGAGGGGAATACGATACCAAATGACGCCTTCTAGAAGCTTTTTTAGTGATTCTTAGATCCTCACACATGCATCTGCATGCCCTGCTCTCCAAAAACAACTGCGCAGTAATGGCGCGAAAATGAGGCTCAGTCTATAACTAGAAAGGCCCCCTGACTAAAAAAGGTGTCCAACACAGTGCCTGCCGTTTTTTAAACGTTCCCCAAGATTATAAATGCCAATTGTTAGCTAGAATCTGAATAATATGCCCCAATAAAGCAATCGATTTAGCCCATAAAAATGTCTACCAGTTTTTTAGCCCTTTTTAAGCCCTTTATTCTTTTATGTTTGACTAAGAAAATGGCTTACCGGTCCCCATGAGGGGAAATGACAGCCTTCCAGCATTACTCAGTCTTGTTAGAAATATGTCTAGTCATACCTTAAGCAGAAAAGTCTGCTAACTGTTTCCCCCAACTGAAGTTACTTCATCTCAACAGTCCTATGTGGAAACAGCAATCGATTTTAGTTACTGTCTGCTAAAATCATCTTCCTCTTACAAACAGAAATCTTCATCCTTTTCTGTTTCAGAGTAAATAGTACATACCAGCACTATTTTAAAATAACAAACACTTGATAGAAGAATAAAAACTACATTAAAACACCAAAAAACTCTTAACCATCTCCGTGGAGATGTTGCCTGTGCAACGGCAAAGAGAATGACTGGGGTGGGCGGAGCCTAGGAGGGACTATATGGCCAGCTTTGCTGGGACTCTTTGCCATTTCCTGTTGGGGAAGAGAATATCCCACAAGTAAGGATGACGCCGTGGACCGGACACACCAATGTTGGAGAAATTGTTCTCTTCACTAAACAGTTGAATATTCCTCAACGACAATTGGAAGGAATGAAACGGGTTGCACATTTTGTCAGCCTCATATATGTTCGCTTTGGCATGAGGCAATTGTAAGTCGATGGGCTCCAAAGAATGATTTGGATATGCTACAGCTTCTAAGCACTTACCCAGATGCAGACGTCAAAAAATGTGCTCTCACAGTTGCTAAGAGACACCTTTGGTATCTGTCAGAAACAAACGTAGGATTGGCTTTTTTGGACGACCGTATTACTCAGGCTGTTAAGGAAAATATGACAAAAAATTTAGAAACCAAACCTGCAAAGAAAAAGGAAGTGAAACGATTAGAGGGTAAAAACATGGTTTTTGAAGGAAAAGACCGGAGCCATTTCGTTACTAATAAAACAAAGACGTTCTTTGAATTGTTTGGGATCCACAACGTGATAGAATACTGCAGTGATTCTCTAAGAAGTCATGTGAACGCTCTTAAGGTTGTCAATGATACCGCAGAAAGAGGAATTGCTCTGATAAAAAAGTATAACAAATCGGTCAGGGATGAACAACAAAAACAATTCTTGTTGAGGGTAGTCAAGCATCACAGAAAAGTCGTCACCAAGCGAACAAAACAAGGGATTGCATCGTTCAAAGTTGATTAATATAACACATGGTTTGCCTATCATATTACCTATTAATCTTAGTGTATAGTTTTAATAGTATTTTAAGTTTGTGATTTCTAGTTTTCCCAATAAAAGTAATTAACATTGAAAAATCATATTTTTTGCCTACTTTTACAAAACAGATCAAAGTGTGCAACCTCTAAATATTATCCAATCTTCTTGAAATTTAGCATATATATCTTTTACATCACTGAGACTCAGGGCGTAAGCAAAGTCTGCAAAAATTTTACAGTTTATTTGTTGCCTTAGAAAATGAAACACCCTAATATATATATAAATATATAAAAACACGTGGAAGTCACACTCCCCACTACTACTTGCAGAGGGTCTGGCCATACAAATAAATATATAAACCTGTGAAAAGGGTAAGACAATGCTCTAAGCTGCCTTCCCCAGTGTCTGGAACACATATAAACACAAAGCATGAAGGAGAAGAGTGACATCATCCAAAACTTTCTGGCTTCCAGGAAGCGCACTCCCCATCACTGTACAATGCATGCTGGGAATCTGGGAATTAACGTCCAGAATTGCAAAATTACAATATTGAGAGTAAAATAGTAAACTATAAATTCCAGAATGCTATATAACTCCAAGAATATTGTGCTTCTTCTTCTACAGTGAAGCTACATTCAAGGGAATTATTAATTTTAAAATAAATGCACATTGTCTTTTCCCCCTGCAATTTATACTCCAAGTGGAGAGGAAAATCCGGGGCCCTGGGCCCTTGTATTGAGTCAGTCTGTCTTTGCTCTGGGTGTGTTCTACTGACCTTTGTGTATGACATATAAGTGCCTCTTAACCTGTCTTTTGATCATGATTCGGCCTACACCTGAATATCCATATTTAAGCCTGTTTATTAGGAACTGCTTAAACAGCAGTACACTTAAAGAGACAGTGTACTGTAAAATTGTATTTAGCTTAATGAGTTTCCAATTAATTGATATACCAGCTGCAGAGTATAAAATGTATAAGAAAATCATTTGGGTTTATTTTGTATTTGAAATAGCTGGTTTTGTTCTTTGACCTATAACTCATCAAAATGGGTTGGGCTTGCAGGGAAATCAGATAACCAATTTAATACATTCTAGCAGGGAAAATAGATAATTAAAAACAAATTAAAGTAGAAAAAAGATTAGGGTAAACCGTCCCTTTAATTGCTTCCTGATTTTTGGTGCAAGATCTTGTTTGTTTTATGGACTTGCCTACTGGAAAGTTCTACAATTTAACCTCTTTGCTCCCTGTATACCAGTGTAAAATCCATATTACCTTACAGCTTGTACTTATTAGACATTTGTACAGTTTATCCTCTTTCTGCCTGAATACATGTGTCTAATAGACTGTCCATATTGGAAATTGCTACCTGTAACCATGTGTTGCCTGAATACCTGCATATTACCCTGCTTGTCTTGCTAGACTTTACACTTAGAAACTTGTACAAGTTCAATTTTGTTTCTGGGCTTTGTACTACCTCTTTATCCAGTTACCCTGTTTGCCTTTCACTGGACTGAGCTTATATACCAGTTTGCTCCAACCTTGAAGTACCTCTCGTTTCAGTTACTCTGTGTGGAATTTACCAGACTGCTGCTTCATTTGTATCACTATAACTCGGCCTACTTACATTCTGCTGCTGTTTTTACAATTGTTTGATGCATTGACTGCTACAGCTATTGATTCCTTTCTACATTTGTCTTAGATCTATAACTACTTTAACCAAAAGATTACACAAGTGCACTGCGCAACATGACAAACAAGGGGGCAAATATTTAATGACATACATAGCAAAGTATAATTTTCTACAGATAAATTAAACATTTTAGTTATATGTCCCTTCTGCTTATTAACAAATTATATAATATTTTAAAAGAAATATCAAGCTCCAGCGAATGCCAGCTACTAGGCAGAGCTTTTGTATACGCACATACCAGGCAGCTAAATGAGTTTACTATATTTCCCATAATCACATTATCCAGTCTCTGACATAAAAACAATGTCATTATTTATCTGTCGATCTCTTTAAGAACTCCACTATTCCATCCTATGCCCCCTTCATGATCTATATCTGTATTATTGTCTCATTACCTTTATTTACCCTGACCCATCAGACTTTGCTTCTTTAATCTCCTGATGCCTGTTATTCCCTTAGACTTTAAGGTAACATTCAAATACTCCCTTAAGGCTTATCTTGTCTAAGTAGTATATCATTTATCTTCTAATACGCTCATCCTCTTATCGAACCAACTGTCTGCTTAATCTAACGCGCTCCCTCACTCTCAGAGCCAGCTCTATGGTTGGCCCAGCAGGGCTTATAGCTTTGTACTTAGCTTGTGTTCTCTAAGCCATCTAGTTTTAAACAACCATTTGCTTTAATGGGAAATTGGACACAAATAATGTTTGATCATTGTCATTAAAGAACAGAATATAACCCCTTAACTGCTGAGCCACTTCCACCCCTGTGTTGAGCTGTTTTGGAGTTTTAAATGTTGCTGATATTTAAGCCCTACTGTAGGCCATTTTTCAGTGTTGGCTATAAAAATCTATATAGGCTCTTTATTTTAAAGAGGAGCTTCTGGCCTTTAATAAAAGGGGACATGGGGATCTCTAAGCCTTTTTGATTTGCCTTTACTTGCATAGAGACCCCAGCCTGCAAACTGGGGTAAGCTTGGATTTTTTTAATTTTATTTCTTTTTTTAAAAAGGTGCTTAGGTTTTTTCTCCATGTTACATTCCATGTGTAAGTGCAGGCGACTGTGTTTCTCACGGTGGATCTTGAGGGTTTCTAGAACTTAAAGGGACAGTCTACTTTAAAATGTATGTTGTTTGAAAAGATAGATAATCCCTTTATTACCCATTCCCCAGTTTTACATAACCAACACTGTTACATTAATATGCTTTTTACCTCTGTGATTACCTTGTATCTAAGGCTCTGCAGACTGCCCCTTATCTCAGTTCTTTTGACGGACTTGCATTTTAGACAATCAGTGCTTACTCATAAATAACTCCACAGGAGTGAGCACAATGTTATCTATATGACACACATGAAATAGCACTGTCTAAGTGTGAAAAACTGTCAAAATGCACTGATATAAAGAGGCGGCCTTCAACGGCTTAGAAATCAGTTTATGAGCCTACCTAGGTTTAGCTTTTAACAAAGAATAGCAAGAGAACAACGCAAATTTGATGATAAAAGTAAATTGGAAAGTTGTTTAAAATTGCATTCCCTATCTGAATCATGAAAGCTTCATTTTGACTAGACTGTCCCGTTAAGGAAGCTGATATTGAGGGGTTTAATTACTTACCCTGTATTAGTGTGTGAAAGGTAAGCGCATCATTGCACAAGAACAGAGGAGCAGGTAACCTCTACTCTAAAGTTTGAGTCAAGTTGAGAGGAACTCCCGGTTTCCGTTTGGCAAGCTAATAGCACAGCGTGATGTAGGAAAGGAAATACGGTTCTTTGTCCCCAGCTTGAAAACAGCCGATACAGCATTCACTTGTGGAAACTGTGCACGTGTGATTCTGCAGGATTAAATATATGTATACACTTTCGCTAAGCAGAAATTTTCTACTTTAAGCTGATGGAATATTACGTTTCTGGCGACATATATATGCACATTTGGACCAAAGTGCACAAGTATAAAAGGTGGTTTTGAAAAAGGTAGTTTTAAAAACTGGACTTTGTGACTTTTAATGTTTTATACGTTTAAAAACGTTTTTTAGCAACCTGTTTTATTTGCGTTGTTATGTCCAATATATTTTTGGATAAATTGATTTTTGCAAATAGCTAGCTGATTCAAGGGAAACGTCCCTATATATGATTTTATATCTATGCTGATGAAATGAATACCGTTTACATTTAAATAAATCCTTGATTATACACTTATATGTCATTATTTTAGGTACTATTCACAATAGGAGAGCGTTTTGAGTTTCTGAGACATATATATGCATAATACTTTTAGGGCTGCACAATTAATCGCATATGTGATTTAAAATTGCGATTAATCGCCGCAGTTTAAAAACCACCAGAGTACGCGATTTATAACCCCGCCCACTATGATGTCACCTATGACGTACAGGAGGGCTTCGCGGTGGCCACATTCGGGTAAGGGGGGTGGCAGTGACTTACCAGTGCTGTACTAGCCCGCACCTTCAGCATCAAATAGGACTGGTGAGCAGTGGTTCCTCCCAGTGGCAGCAGCTTCTGAGTGTCACCGTCACCTGTAACACTGCTCAAATAGGTTTGTTGCTTACCCAGCTGACATGTTATGTACGGGCACATGATCTCCTAACAGACCCATCTTGCAGCTAGAGCTTGTGCCATAAGTTTGAGTAACTTACAGTGACCTCGGGACTAAAACAATTGTAAGGTGAGCGCATTAGTAATTTTATGGGCTTCTGGCATACTAAACAACTACAAGGAGCACAATTCCCTTTACTGTAGCGGTCACAAAGTTACTCAAACGTATGGCATGAGACAGGCAGCTGTAGCTGCAAGATGAGTCTGCAAGCTGTACATACAAGAACTATTTTTAAATGTTTTTGTGGAAAACAAAAAGTTTTACAAAATAAACAAGTGTACTACATATATGTGTGTGTAACTGTGTATGTGATTGTATATATATGTGGAATGTTATATATATATAAAATATATATATATACTGTATATACAGTATATATATATAATTGTGTATGTGTGTATATATATATATATATATATATATATATAATTGTGTATGTGTGTATATATATATATATATATATATATATATATATATATATATAATTGTGTGTGTGTGTGTGTGTATATAGCTCCTTTTTAGTATCCAGTAACAGGCATTTGACACTGAGTTTATGCAATAGTACATGGGTATTCATGGGACGTGCAAGCAATTATTGCGCGTCTCATAAGCACATATGTGGGCTACATGCCGCTCAAACGAGATTGGCTATTAGATAACTAGCTAGGGCAGAATTAAGACTAAATATTACAAAAAACAAACATTTAGTGCCCTATAGCTCTAAACTTAATCTATACTCGCACCAATTCAATTACAAATGTATCATTACAAGGGTCTCCCCAAGCTGTAGTTGTTTGACATGCTGTGTGCTGCTTAACAACGCTATTGTTGTTGTTTTTTCCTCTCTATTATTATTATTATTATTTTTTTCCTCCCTTGGAGGAGACAACATTAAGTTTTTGAGAACTCCTAGGGAGATATTACTAAGAGTGGATGCTAATGCAGCACACAACACATCATATAGCTTGCTTTCTAGTTAATCCCACATCTCCCTATACCTCCCCCATTCAAGTGCACACACCTGTTACATGATTAGGGCTACATCACAACCAATAATAAGTTAGGTTAGCCTATTTAAAGCTGCATGTCAGTAGTGGGCATTATGCAGTCTATGAATAAGGCTCCATAGGAGCTGAAACGCGTAAGACATAGCCCACTATCTGTGCACCTAACAGCCCCATCCATCTGGCCATGTTACCTCCTATGCCTGCAAGTTACTATTTTACAAGCTAATCCTTCATAGTTACCTGTAGAGCCGCTGTGTGCAAGCTCTTAAATTTTATTTTCTTCAATAAAGGAACCTGTTTTGAGAACTTCTGTCCGGACACCTGTGTGTTTTTCTGCATTTTTCCAGGCGGTGGAGACCGCTTACACGGACGAACACTCGACCGGTTCAAAGGGAGCAGTGAGGTATCGCAATTAGGAGGATTCAGTGATCACTTTTCAACTATTCCGGACATCTATCTGTATAGTGACTATCCGCATTTGCCGTAGAGAAGTTGCGACTACGGGCGGATAGGTGACGTCATCAGACACGGACGGAGGAGATGGAGCGCGGCATGGAGACCGCTACAGTTCAGCCCACGGTCTAGAAGCAAACCAACGAAAAAGGTCAGCCGCATGAGCAGCACTTTGGAGGGTAAGAGGAGGATACCTCCGATAACTTTTGTCGTTATTTAAAGGCACCTACCAAAATGTTTGACTGCTAAATTAAAGCGATTACAGTCTTTTTGCTTTTCGCCATATTTTCCTTTCTTGTTTGCTTACCTGTATGCCCATTGGTATCCATTGACTGTTAGAGGGCGATTACTTTTCCTCTCTACAAGCACCTCCTAATTGCCAGGATATAACAAAGTGACACTTTGAATTGAACTTTGAATTTTGTTTTCATTCCTTGCATTGTGAAGCTCTTTTGATCGAGTGTGATACCCTCTAAGCAATTTGTTTTCATTATCATTAATCACTTCATTCATACTCTCAGCTTGACTTCACATTAGGGATTCCTACCTTTGACAAAATACCTCTATCTGCTCACCCCTAAGACTGTGCAATTCTTGTTCATTGGTCTGACTAGTTGGCTACCACATAGCCTTGCACAGAATAACATTACCAATATAGCACTATACACAGCGATATTAACATGGCACACCGCTTTTATTCCATGTTAACAGTGGCCACCCTGGAGGGGAATAGACCAAGCTTGGAGGAAACATTTGAAAATAAATCTAATTTGCTAGATATTGCAGATGTCTTTTTGGCTATGGAAAATGCTCTCGTTAAGGAGTATAAATTATGGTGGGATAAACGGACTCTAGAAAAATATACATCTCTAGGCATGATTCCTAGAGGCCTACGAATCAAAAAACTGCCTGCGTTTATCACTACAGATGAAAAGTTCATCACAGAATGGAACAATATACTGACAGAATGCTCTTTGAGGCTTATGGCCCTTATCATTCAACACAAAGAAATCAAGCTAAAAGAGGCAAGAGATAACATTGAGAATATACAGAAAGATCTCAATACGTTCATGGAACACACTGATTATCCTAAGCTTGACAGCATCCTACAAGTGACTGTAGACAAGACTAAGAAAGAACTGGATATTATAAAATATAAAAAATATTCCAGAGATCTAGATGACTACAAAGTAAATAGGATCTACAATTGGAACCCTAAGAGAAACTCAAGAAAAAGGAAATCGTTTAATTATAACAAGTCTAAACAACTCAAAGAAGGAAAGAAGATGGATAAAAAGGTGTCATTTTCTGATACTGACCCTGAGTCAAATGAAGATGATGACCTTCAGGATTTTGTGGCCTTCATGTCCAGTGGACAATCCTCTGATGAAGAAGAAACATCAGCTGATAACATTACAACACAGCCACCCTCTCATCCTCCACCACCCCCTCAATCTGGCCCTGTAGCATCTAATACCCAGATTACTGACACATTAGAGCCTAATAAAGCCATTCTGAAAAAAATTGATGCCCCTAAGCCACCTAGGGGCAACAAGTATAAAAAAGCTCAGTCAGTACAGGTAGCAGATGGAACTATGAGCCAACAGGTTTTTCAGCTGGCCCAGGGACCAGGAGAAGGAGGAGGAGGAGGAAGAGGATCCACCAGACGGGGTCCACATCGAGACCAGTACCAACTGAGGAGGGGCAGACAGTCCAACAAATACAGGGATCCAACATCATAAATCTATCCAGTGTCCCCTTAACTAACCTAGAATTAGAGGTTTTGAGTCTAGGCCTTAATTTTGTTCCTACTCCTAAGTTTAATGTCTTTGATACTTTGATTGACATTAATAAATTTATACGTGGTCTCACTCTCAAAAAGTTTTACCAACTGCACCCTACTATAGAGAAAGAGTTTCATATACCAGATACAAGTGCCAGGCATGATTATCTTAACCCAGCTGAAGCTAGGGACTTTTTAAATCTCCATCTGTTGGAAGTGGAAAATACAACAGATGAGGTAGCAATAGACAGCCACACTGGCTATAGGCCAAAATCTATTTTTTATCCCACACAGTGCAGGGGCCAAGCATTAGAGAGCTTCCAAAAACGGATGGAGGAGGATCTCTTGAAATTGGAGAGGGAAACTCTGAAGCCTCAGAATAGGGAACATGAGAACCTCACCACACAACAAAGAAAGGCACTCAAACAACTACAAGACAGGGACAACATCATCATCAAGCAGTCTGATAAGGGGGGATCCATAGTAGTTCTGGACAAATCCTACTATATTAAGGAAGCAGAAAGGCAATTACTTGACAAAGAGGTTTATACAAGATTGCCTGGGGATCCAACACAACGCTTTGGGTCCCTCCTACTAGATTTGCTTGATGATGGAAAACATCAGGGGATCATTGACGATGAAACATTTGATTATTTAAATGTTCAGCATCCGATAGTACCGATATTCCATCACCTCCCCAAGGTACATAAATCTTTGGAGGAGGTGAAAGGACGCCCGATAGTCTCGGGAATAGGATCCCTCTTTGAGAATCTATCAAATTGGCTGGAATCCCTATTACAACCCCTTGTGTATGGATTGCCATCATACTTGAGGGATACTAAACATCTCTTGAGACTGATGCAAGAACACTCTTGGAATGACAAAATGGGATGGCTAACGGTTGATGTGGTTGGCCTCTATTCGGCCATTCCACATGCTAAAGGGATAGAAGCCACAAGATACATGCTGGATAACTTCAGCAACTACAATACTGACCTTAAAGTATATATAGTGAGAGTGTTAGATTTTCTGTTAACTCACAATTATTTTGAGTTCTCAGGAAGCTTTTTTCTCCAACAGAGAGGGACAGCTATGGGTGCGAAATTCGCACCAGCCTATGCTAACATTTTCATGGGCTGGTGGGAGTTGACGCACCTATACTCTGATCAGAACCCCTTCCTGTCATCAATCACTAGCTATAAACGCTATATTGATGACCTTCTAATTGTATGGTCTGGCACACAAGGAGATTTAGCAAACTTCTGTGAATATATCAATGACAACACGGTGGGTTTAAGCTTTACCCACAGCTTTGATAAAGTCCAGGTACCATACTTGGATGTCATTCTGATAGGTAGGCCCTTGGAGAACAAAGTAAGCACCTCACTGTATACCAAACCAATCACATCCAACACTTTCCTTCATGCTAGGAGCTGTCACCCTAGACATACAAGCTATGGGATTGCAAAAGGCCAATTTTTAAGATTAAGGCGCAATTGCTCAGAGCATGACAGCTACTTACGAGAGAGTCATTCCCTTACCCAAAAATTTCTTGAGAGAGGGTACAATAAAAAGACTATAACCAGGGCCTTCAATGATGCTTCGCATCAAGATAGGTCTACTTTACTTAAAGAGAAACAAAAACAAAAACCTTCTAGGAACAAACCTACTTTTGTAACCACGTATAGCTCCCAATATTACCAGGTCTGCAAAATCTTGCGGAGGAATCTTCCGATTCTGTTAGCTGATGACATCTTAAAAGATGAGATTAGGGAGGGTTGTTTCTGTGTCCCAAAGCGGAACATAACAATTGGGAACCGAGTTTCCCCCTCCTTACTCAAAAAGCAAAAACCGACAAGCAGCTGGTTATCTCAAAAAGGGCATTACAAATGTGGGAACAGCACTTGCAAAGCTTGTGGCCATGTGAGTGTTAACAGGACATTCCAATCTACAGTCACGCAAAAGGTATACACACATTCCTACTGCACTAATTGCCGAACAACATATATCATTTATATGATTACATGCTTGGCATGTGATAAGCAGTACGTAGGTTGTACCTCTCGAGAGGCGAGAGAGAGGATACGAGCCCATCTCAATGACATTGAGCGGGGTATCCCAACCACAGGAGCAGCCAAGCACTTCATAGAGGTACACCACAGAGATGTTAAGAATTTTACATGGTTAATTATAGATCATACTCCAAAGAAGCCACGGGGAGGTGATAGATCAAGGGACCTCCTTAGAAAGGAGGCCTTTTGGATCTTCACATTGGGAACCAGACAACCCCTAGGTCTCAATATAGAAACAGATCTTATTAACCATTGGCAATCCTAGAGCGACTTCCCACCAATCCAAGCCTGGGATACATTAGCACTTATCAATACCTGAAAAAGATATTGTTACTGCTATATCCTATCATATATACATCCTCTAACAAATTGGATTTATGGATATTATCTCCAAGCAATTCCTGAATAGTTCAAGTGATCAATTATGATCTAATGGACATTCAGTTTAAGGTCCACTGGTATTATTATACCACAGGGAGACACTAAGGACTAGGGACACCCAACACCTCATATTTTGGCGCTTTGAGTGCAGTATATTTTTTATCACAAAATAGTTATCATATTGAAAATATCACGTATGTGAACCATCTACCAAAATACATTAATTATTAGAAGTGCCATCACTAGGCCGTTTGATACTGTTGCAATAGAAGCAAAATTAATCAAGTATTACCATATATAACTTTGTTTATATGGCGTAAATCTTAAGATTAAGCTCTTTTTTAGTATCCAGTAACAGGCATTTGACACTGAGTTTATGCAATAGTACATGGGTATTCATGGGACGTGCAAGCAATTATTGCGCGTCTCATAAGCACATATGTGGGCTACATGCCGCTCAAACGAGATTGGCTATTAGATAACTAGCTAGGGCAGAATTAAGACTAAATATTACAAAAAACAAACATTTAGTGCCCTATAGCTCTAAACTTAATCTATACTCGCACCAATTCAATTACAAATGTATCATTACAAGGGTCTCCCCAAGCTGTAGTTGTTTGACATGCTGTGTGCTGCTTAACAACGCTATTGTTGTTGTTTTTTCCTCTCTATTATTATTATTATTATTTTTTTCCTCCCTTGGAGGAGACAACATTAAGTTTTTGACCACTCCTAGGGAGATATTACTAAGAGTGGATGCTAATGCAGCACACAACACATCATATAGCTTGCTTTCTAGTTAATCCCACATCTCCCTATACCTCCCCCATTCAAGTGCACACACCTGTTACATGATTAGGGCTACATCACAACCAATAATAAGTTAGGTTAGCCTATTTAAAGCTGCATGTCAGTAGTGGGCATTATGCAGTCTATGAATAAGGCTCCATAGGAGCTGAAACGCGTAAGACATAGCCCACTATCTGTGCACCTAACAGCCCCCATCCATCTGGCCATGTTACCTCCTATGCCTGCAAGTTACTATTTTACAAGCTAATCCTTCATAGTTACCTGCAGAGCCGCTGTGTGCAAGCTCTTAAATTTTATTTTCTTCAATAAAGGAACCTGTTTTGAGAACTTCTGTCCGGACACCTGTGTGTTTTTATATATATATATATATATATATATATATATATATATATATATATATATATATATATATACACACACATATGTGGTTTGTATTTTTATTCTCCCAGAGTGTATTGGACATTGAGAAACATGTACATTAAGATTCTGTAGTCTTAAATATATTTTTTATTGAAAAATGTATGTGTTATAGTAATTTATGAGAAAATCACGATTAAATCGCAATCGTGATTTTTTTTTAAAAAAATAGTTGTTGTTTTTTTGCCTATATCACCCAGCCCTAGGAGATATATATAGATATTGTTGTATAAATTGTGTATGCTGCATAAGCGCCCTTTTTCTTTTTATATTGATTTTAATTACTTACCCCCATCACACTCCCTTAGGACACTTTCCCGCGTCCTGTCCCCCCCAGATGGTAACACATTGTCATCTGCACTTAAAGGACCACTAAATACAGCAGAATTTAATCATTGTTAAAGGGACAGTATACTGTATAATTGTTTTCCCTTAATGTGTTGCCATTTACTTTTTTTTTACCAGTTGCAGAGTATAACATTTTGAGAATTTGCCTTTTATGTTTAATTTGTGTATATGAAATAGCTGGTTTTGTGTTTTGAAGCCACAACCTAATAAAATGGGTTGAGCTTGTAGGTATAATAAGAATTAATTTATTACATTGTGTAAATATACATGCTTCTTTATCTTATATCTGTCTGTAAACCAAAGACCAATACTTGGAGAGAACAATGGAAAATTAACATTGTATTACCTTATCTCTTCTATACCCCACTGGGAGTGTAATTTCTTCTGCTAGCTGTGTTTACCCAGATTATCTATAGCTTGGCCATAAGGCCAAAAACGTTCAGAATAGGTGGGGATACCACAAGCTAAATCAACTATTTCAAATGCCAATAGAAGGGTAAAGGAGTAATTCAATACACTCCAGCAGGTAAAGTGGATCATTTGGAACAAATGAAAGGGGAGAACATTTTTGAGTAAACTGTCCCTTTAAATACACAATAAAAACACAATGCAATAGCACTTACTTTTAATTTGCAGTGAGCAGTAGAATATTTTATGTCAAATTTCAAAGTTAATACATTTTTTTCCTCTTCCTGTATCATGTGACAGCCACCAGCCAATCACAAAATGTATATACAAATATAGGTGCAGCCTCAGAAAATGTGCATATAAAAAGAATCGTTTCACGACGGAACCATTGCAACCGACCTAACACCAGTTACAAAGGCGCATCTGAAAGATCTGATATCCAAGCAAGATATCAATATAAACTTTGAAAAAATGTGAGCAAAATTAGATTCCATACAAACAACGGCGACTATTAGCCTGACGGAACTAAAACAGGATATGCAAGAAATAGGCACGAGAGTTGCTACGCTGGAAGATAATGACAACCTTAGAGAGGAAGCCACTGATAAAATATCACAGCAAGTCCAGTACCACAAACAAGAGCTAGAAGACCTACAAGACAAAATGGAGGATTTAGAAAACCGCACAAGAAGATGCAATATTAGACTCAAGGGGGTGCCGGAATCCATAGCGCCTACTGATCTACAGAACTACCTGAAACAATTGTTCAAGGACATCACAGGACACAATGAGGAGGATCACTTCCAAATTGAAAGAGCACACCGAGCCCTTAAAGCCAGACCCAAGGGAGATTACCCACCGAGAGACGTTATAGTTAAATTATTACGTTTCCCAGACAAAGAGGCAATTCTCTCGGCGGCAAGGCAGAATCAAACATTCAAGTTCCAGGGCACAATAATTCAATTCTACCAGGACTTATGTGTGGGAACACTCCAGAGGCGATACTCCATGAGACCTTTAACTTTGCTACTTCATAAAAATCAAATATCTTATAGATGGGGTTTTCCATTCGCCTTACTTATACAACATGAAGGGAAAACGCTGTCAATCAGAAACCTTCAAGATATTCCTGAGATATGTTCTTACCTGAACTTAGAACCCCCAGACCTACCATCTCTTGACCGGGACGCAGAAGAAGACACCAACTCACAAAGAGAAAAAAAATTACAAGAGAACCAAATGTGCTACGGTACAGAGGAAGAGACCAAAGTAATCGACGGCTCCATATTATGAGGATGCAGATGATACATGATCCAAATTGGAAATTACCCGCTGATCAGATGAGTATAACTGTGTGAACTTAATCTCCTCTTCTCTCCCCTTCTTTTTCACCTAAAATTATGTTTTCAAGTGAGATACTCCCACCAGTCACAGAAGATGACAAGTTAAGACATTTGCCAGGACCCTAGTGATGGGACGCTACCCCAAGGTGTGGGGATACACTTAATACAATCAGACACTGCATATCTGTGTTTAGGACTGACTCTCACTATAAAGAGACTACCTTTATCATTCTAAAGGTCCTGGATCCCTTAGATATAAATTGGTCTTTTAGATCTGGGTGGGAGACACGGGCAAGGGGGATTGAGAGACGCAAGGTTGAAGATAGAAAAATAAATCCCTAATGTTCTTGGTTACTTGAAATGTTTCTAATATATGTTATGATGTTATGCTGGTTCGCCTTTGTTTCTATATTAACGACATGCTGTTTTACTGCACAACTAGTTATGTTAACACTTTTTTCCTAATTTCTTAGACTCATGTCTAATTTTTGGGATTTAAGCCTATATTTTTACTGTTTTAAGATTTAAATGTTTATAATTTTCTTTTCTGTTTATGTTCTGATGTTTGTGTGGCCTCCAAATACTATTCAAACAGAGTACAGCTACCGAATACTGTGGCCCCTATTGCTTTCCCCTAGGACTGACGACATGAGAAGTAACAACACTTGTAGATCCCATGTCCCGTGACTTAATCATACTCTCACATAATGTGAGAGGTCTTAATACTGATGTTAAACTAAATATTGCACTTACCCAATACACAAAGTTAAAGGGACAGTCTACACCAGAATTTTTATTGTTTTAAAAGATAGATAATCCCTTTATTACCCATTTCCCAGCTTTGCATAACCAACACAGTTATAATAATATACTTTTAACCTCTGTGATTATCTTGTATCTAAGCCCTTGCAAACTGCCCTTTTTTTCAGTTCTTTTGACAGACTTGCAGTCTAGCCAATCAGTGCCTGCTCCCAGATTACTTCACGTGCACGAGCACAGTGTTATCTATATGAAATATGTGAACTAACACCCTCTAGTGGTGAAAAACTATTAAAATGCAATCTGAAAGAGGTGGGCTTCAAGGTCTAAGAAATTAGCATATGAACCTCCTAGGTTAAGCTTTCAACTAAGCATACCAAGAGAACAAAGCAAAATTGGTGATAAAAGTAAATTGGAAAATTGTTTAAAATTACATGCTCTATCTGAATCATGAAAGTTTATTTTGGCCTAGACTGTCCCTTTAAAAGCTAAAATTGTGTTCCTTCAGGAGACACATTTCATGCAGACCTTGATCCCTAAATTTTGGCATAGACAATTTCCTACCCATTTTCACTCCGCAATAGATCAGAAAAAAAGAGGAGTCTCAATTCTCATACACTCTTCCTTACAATTTGAGACAGATGAGATTATAAAGGACCCTGAGGGGAGGTTCCTTATTGTTAGGGGCCGTATACAAGGCATGAAAGTCACCCTTTGTAACATTTATGCCCCGAACGACAGCCAACACTCTTTCTTTCAGCACATCTCCCATATGTTGACACAGTGGTCTCACTCCAGAATAATACTTGGAGGAGACTTTAATATTAATGTCACCACCCACGGTGCCAAGAAGGATACCAAACTCTCAAACAAACACCTCAATAGTGAAATCCATAAGAGAATCAACACAACAGACCATACATTTTATTAACATGCCCATAATACTTATACAAAACTGGACTACATCTGGACTAGCCAGATTCTGATACCCAATATCATCACTTCCAATATCCACCCATGTGTTTGGTCAGACCACTCGATAGTGCAACTAACTATGACAGAACTAATTAACTGCCAACAATAAAAATCATGAACATTTGACCCCTCTATTCTTCATAATACACAATTCCACACTGAGATAGGGAGACTGATGAAGGAATACTGGTCCTCAAATACAAACACCACAATCAATCCTCTTAACTCTTGGGCGGCACATAAACCTTTTATTCGAGGGATAATGATAAAAGAAAAAGCTAGGATCATCAAAATAGCGAATAAGAACATTAATCAATTCCACTTAGACATCACGGCCCTGGAGGCTCAACACAAATGTACACACTCCAATATAACATTTAGAACCCTTCAAACTAAGAGAAAACTACTGTCGAAAATCTTAAATGACTCGGCGATGAGAGCTCTTCAAAAACTAAAAGCTAGTTATTTTCCATACTCCAACAAGCCAGATAGATATCTAGCCAACAAATTACGAAACAGAACAAAATTATATTCAATAACCAAACTATACACGCAGATGGGAACCCAGACGTCAAATCTCCAAGAAATAGCTAACACCTTTGCTGCCTATTATGAGACGTTATATGACGGACTAAAAGTTTACTACACCGACCAAACACAGATACTTTTGTCCCAATTCTTACAACACGCTAACCTTCCCACAATTACCCCTGAGGAAAATAACATCCTGAATGCAGAGGTCACTGTGCAAGAAATCCTCACAGTAATTAAAGATTTAAAATCAGGCAAAGCGGCAGGCCCCAAAGGCTTACCTAGCGAATATTACAAATTATTTAAAATACCCTTGGTGCTTCACCTGCAGAAATTCTCCAATGATATAATGCTAGGAATTGAAATCCCCACCGATATACTTAGAGCCAAAATCATAGTTATCCCCAAGCCTGGAAAGGATCCTGCCAAGTGTCAGAGTTATAGACCTATCTCATTGATAAATCAGGATCTCAAGATTCTAACAAAAATATTGGCAAACAGACTCCAGACAATACTTCCCCGACTGATCCATCCTGATCCGGTGGGTTTCATCAGGGGTAGGGAAGCCCCGGATAATGTCTGCAGAACAATAGACTTAACAGAATACCTGAAAAGACAGGGGACGCCTTCTCTGCTCCTCTCTCTGGATGCGGAGAAGGCGTTCGACCGTATAGACTGGAACTACATGTTTCAGACACTCTCTACAATGGGATTCAGTGGCCCATTCATAAAAGCACTAAAGGGGATATATTCGACCCCAAAAGCCACTGTTAGCGCAGCGGGATATTTATCCAGGACCATAGACATAAAAAACGGAACAAGACAGGGATGCCCCCTATCGCCACTCCTATTTGCCTTGTGCATCGAACCACTGGCGGCATCCATTAGAAACGCTGATGATATCACAGGGGTGACGGTTGACAACTCAGAATATAAACTCTCGCTTTTTGCGGATGATATTCTATTGACTCTGACAGACCCATTATATTCCTTGACTAACCTTTACCAGATTCTACAAGACTTTGCGAAGGTGTCGGGGTATAAGGTGAATATTGACAAATGTGAGGCCTTAGCATTGACACTACCCTCCCACGCTAAAAAATTAATAGAAGTCAACTTGGTTATAAAATGAGTTAAGGACTCTCTTACTTATTTAGGGGTCAAACTCTCAGACACATATGACAGTTTATATAAACTAAATTACATCCCACTCTATAGTTCCAATAGGCGAGACTTAAAATCCTGGAAAAAGGGAACCTTTTCATGGTATGGTCGCCTATCATCCATAAAAATGAATATACTCCTGAGGATATTATACCTCTTTAGAGCACTCCCGAATATAATTCCTCTCCTAGAACTCCAAAAATTACAATCAGACCTTGTCTCTTTTTTGAGAGGTGAGGGGAAGCAAGAATAGCCTCACAAACATTAACTAGACATCGACGTTTGGGAGTAGTGGGTATACCGAATTTACAGGATTATTATTTAGCAGCTTGAATAGCCCAAGCTTCACTCCTTCATAAACCAATACAGGAGGTTATCTGGACAAAAATTGAGACGGATATTATGGGATTAGATAACACAGATGACCCCTTATGGAACTTTGGGAAAGCTTCAGTTCACACTGGCCTTAGACTATCCTCAACATTAGATACCATATCACATTGGAGACAGTTAACCAAATACTCAGAACTACTTCCTCCGGGGACATGGATCAAACCGATCAGACTCTTGCTACCAAAGGAAACACACAGATTAGTGAGTAAGTGGGCTAACAAAGGGTTATATAGGGATGCAGACTTTATCACTCAGTCTCAGATAGTCTCATTTAATCACCTACAGGAAAAAATACACCCACACAAATTACGCTGGTTCCTATACCTTCAAATCTCCTCAGCCCTTAACAAATATGAAATATCCCGAGGGAAACATCCACCTACAGTTCTAGAAAGAATGAGCTTGAACCCGAACAGAGAAAAGCAACTTATTTCTAAATTATATATAGCAATTCAGGACTTACGTCATACCCATAAATCACCTATAGCATTAAAATGGGAAGAGGATGGGGTTGTCCAGCTTACAAAAAATGAATGGGACCAGATGTGCTTTGACCCTTGCAGAGGCCTCATTAGTGCAGACCTCAGAGAAAACTCTATAAAAACAACATTTAGGTGGTACCTTACGCCCCTGAGAACATCACACTATTCTCTCAATAAATCTAAACTATGTTACAGAGGGTGTGGGGAACAGAGGTCCTACAGACATATGTGGTGGGACTGTGGTCCCATTAAAAATATCTGGCAACAGATTAATGATCTCCTTAGTAGGGTTTTAGATGAAAGGATATTTCTAACAATCGCTCAAGCACTTTTGAATAGACAGATTCCCAATCTGAACTCTGCAATTAATAAGTTCATTAAAATAATTTGCACAGCTACTAGAGTTTGCATAGCGAGGCATTGGAAGGAAGGACCTCCAGCTTGGAGAGAAGTCCTAGATAAGATACAGGATATTTATACTATCTCTGAAAGGATGGCTTGGATACATGGGGACACGGAACAATTTAACAAAATATGGTTCTATTGGATAATGCACAATTCATCAGATGACAGGTAGTTGGCACCACAAATAGGGGACCTAGATAGTAAAAACTGGATATGATTAAGCTAAATGAGGATTTCAGACGAGGTTGTGGACAAAAATAATTTAAAACACAAACATTGATCTTATTTATTTTATTTTGGGTATTATGATTTTGTTTATTCATAAAGTTTATTACATGTTCTTGTTTGACATTTAATATATATAAAATGTTTCTGTAACACTGAAAGATGAGACATCGTCTGGGACAATGTGCCTATTGTTCTCAGGATGTATAGAATGATGTATAACTGCTTTATGGAAACAAATAAAAGACTTTCAACATAAGGAGCCACTGTCCCTTTTGGTAAATAATAATAACTGATAATACATTAATAACCATGTAGCATTAACAATACAGTAACCACCATCTAGTATAATGCTACCAGCCCTCATCAGATACTATTACAGGATGAGGAGCTCTCTCTCAATCGATTCTACACCACTAAACATCCTGCACACATCATAGGCTGCAAACAGATGATCACATGATATACACTTGGTAAGAGAAAGCGCTTAAAGGGACATGAAAGGGCAAAAAGAAAATGCTCTAATCTTTTTTTATTATTATTGCACTATTGCTTGTATATAACTGTGTGTTTAACCCTTTCAAAGGGATTAAAGACAGCTAAAGTCAGCCTCAGGGCCACAATGCACTACTGGGAGCTAGCTGAAAACATTTCTTGAGCCAAATACAAGAGACAAATGTGTGTAGCCACCAATTATCAGTCAGCTCAGTAATGTAGGATATCTACATATTATTTTCTACAAAGGCGACCACTAGAACAAAGTAAATGTGATAATAGAAGTGAATTTACAAGTGTCTTCTTATACAACATGAATCATGCAAGTTTGTACTGCAGTTTGTAGAGCGTCTACCCATAAGTCCATGCGTGATATATCCCAGAAGCCACAACTCTTTTTTTTAGGTTTGGTTTTCATATATCATTATACAGCTTTATCTTAGTGTTAAAGGGACAGTCAACACTAAAATTGTTATCGTTTAAAAAGATGGATAATGCCTTTACTATCAATCCCCCAGCGTTGCACAACCAGCATTGATATAATAATATACTTTATAACATTGAAAACCTCTAAATGTCTGCCTATTTCTAAGCAATTAAAGACAGCCTCTTATCACATGCTTTTGTATTAGCTTTTCACAGTAGGGGAGTGCTAGTTCATGTGAGCCATATAGATAACATTGTAATCACGCCGTGGCTTTTGGCAGACAATGCACTAATTGGCTAAAATGCAAGAGAATAGATAATAAACACAAAGTCATGTGATCAGGGGGCTGTCAGAAGATGCTTAGGTACAAGGTTATCACAGAGGTAAAAAGTATATTAATATAACTGTGTTGGTTGTGCGAAACGGTGGAATGGATAATAAAAGGGATATTCTATCTTTTTAAACAATAAAATATCTGGTGTAGACTGTCCCTTTAAGGGGACAGTAAAGTCAAAATTAAGTCATTCAGATAGAGCAATTTTTAAACAACTTTCTTATTTACCTCTATTATCAAAAGTTCTTTGTTCTCTTTGTATTCTTTGTTTAAGAACATACCTAGGTAGGCTCAGGAGCAGCACTGCACTTCTGGTGATTGATGGTAGCACATTGCCTCTTGTCATTGATTCACCAGAAGTGTTCAGCTAGCTCCCAGTAGTGCATTGCTGCTTTAGAGCCTACCCAGCTTTTCTCTTCAACAAAGGATAACAGAAGTAAATTGGAAGGTTGCATGATCTGTCTGAACAATAAAAGTTTAATTTTGACTTTCCTATCTCTTTAAATGTGATATAGAAATGCTTTTTCTTCCCTGCACAGGATTAGGCTTTCTGTATAAGACACTGAACTTATGGCTTTGTAGCTGCAAATGCTTCAGTCTTTGGATTTCAATGACAAAAACAGAAATATAGAAAAAAGCCCAGAATATATATTATGCAACAATAGGATCTGCATGTTTTAAGATGATCATATTGCCATTGGTAGAAAACATCACAAATTTGATTTGTTAAAAACCCCAAGACAGATAAGTAAGTAACCATCTGGTTGCCAGTAGCACAAAGACTAATAATCAACCCCTTGGTTGCCAATATTAGAAACGTATCATTCATTAACTGATTGTCTGCCAGCAATATACAAACCAGTAAATAACTCACTGGCAGTAGCAGACCTACTCAACAGAAGGCCATGGTGCAAAATATTTTTTGCCTCCCTCCCACCCTCGAAGATAACTCAGTAATAAGCAATAGTAATAAACATGTTTCTCTGTATAATGATTTTGAGAATATATATATATATATATATATATATATATATATACACATAACCACCCACACATATATATATATATATATATATATATATATATATATATTTATGTATATATATATATATATATATATAAACACACAAACATACTGTATATATATATATATATATATATATATATATATAAACACACAAACAGACTGTATATATATATATATATATATATATATATATACACACACACACATACTCAGATAATGAGTATGCTGCATCTTATAATGATACTGAGTATTTATAGACTGGCAGTGAGCACATTGTGCTGTACAATGATGTGAGTTTCTATACACTATACCCTGATGAGTACACTGTTCAGTATAAATATGAGTATTTATAATCTGATGTATAATGACGGAATATCTATAGTAGTAAACATGCACTGCACTGTATAATGATGTTGAGCATCATCAGTATCTTTCCTATGTATAGATTGGTTGCTATGCCCCCCCCCAGCACTTGGACCCTGGTGCCATTGCACCTGCTACTGCAACAATGGTAATTACGCCCCTGCCCACTAGCTTTAAACAACAAAGATAATAGCGACCTGCAACATATTTCTTTAGTATTCAACAGAACATAGACACCCCTACAATACTTTATACAGCCCTCCTCTGCCTGTTACTGGGAAGAGGAGCACAGCACCGATCCTGGCTAAAAAGCAAAGGTATCTGTGCACACAAGCACAGGGAAAGGTGGTAAACAGGTGAGGAGGAGCAATGCCAAAATGACGCTTAAACCTTACTGTCACCATTTGGCCATCACTATAGATAGCTGGGCAAATAAGAGTGTGTCTGAAGCCCAATTGGATATGAGCCAGGCTGCTGGGGAACTTTTCTGGACACCCGGCGCAGCCTGAGACCCCTTTATCTTTAGAACTTTGTCATATAAATATTATTATCAGTGATAGATTTATATTATGGACTTGAATGAAGAATCACTTTTTACAAATTTGGTTAATTTCTGATGAGCAAATGCAAAAGCAATCACTACTGACCTGATAAATTATCCCAGAATTCCCCCAATAAATGCAAATGTCATAATGTGGCACATTCCATCAGGCAAATGACAAACGGTGTTGCAGCTACAATGAGAAAAGTATTTGCCTTCTTTTTGTTCCAAGAGAAATAGTGTATACACAGAAGTGTAGTACGTCATTTAGGGTTTCTGAGGACATTAAGTTATCAGGTATAAAAAAAGGAAAGTAGAAAAGTGTCACAATTATTGCTCTAAAATAGTATGGAGGGGCTGTCACTTATGGCAGGATTGGCCAGGGGCCATATTACATTATACTCACATTTATGCCCAAAATACAATTAGATTTCATTGTTAAATTCACACAGGACGTTAGTTTCAATTAATGAATTTAATTGTATGTACTAATCAAATACATTGCAAGAAAAGAGAAGAAACAAAATAATAATAATAAAAATGTAACTGGAAATGGTAACGGCATCTCTTATAAATAAACATAATGTATACATCCCACTCCATGTTTGTCTTATAAAGATGTATAACCAAGGATGCCATTTGGTGATTATTTACTCAAATCCCAACCATTCCTCTACCTCTACTCATTTGCAACACAACTGTCTACAAAATACTCTCTGCTGCTCTTGTGACGATTTACTGTGCATGTTTTTTTGGGTCACTGTCACATGTAGGTTTGTGGTGTGCACATTATGCTACATATCCATAACCTTTAAATACCTTCACCCCTGGTTGTCACATATACCCAGGTGGTCACAGGAAGGCCTGGTCAAATAATAATAATTCCCTGGGTTTCTAAACTCCCTGATAAATATTTTGGGAAGCATCTATTTTTGGATATACACTGATGTGATCTCGGCCAGATAAAAAAGGTGCCCCATTTTTCAGGATAATGTAGCTCTTGCCTGCAATTAGACTTGGTGAAATATCTGTAAGAAAGATCTTTACACTGTACAGCTGTATTTTAGAAGACCACTATATATACTATTTATATCATATATGTGCAATGTTATGTATGTAAAATTAGATTGTGAATGCTATTAACAGTAGGTCATTTATGCAGCATTAAGGTCCAAATAGGAAGGTTTCTTTAGCAAAGACAGAGTTAACTATTTAACCCATAGTCAGGAGAGGGCTTTTAGTGCACTGCAGATACTCATTTGCATCACAGGAAATCATAACCAACTGGTCACTGGATAAAAAAATGAGCTGTCTAAATAGAGATATTATATTATCCCATAAAAAAGGAACAAATAAATAAAGGTTTCCCATAAAGGAATAATACATGAAGACTTAATGACATTATTGATGCTATTGCAATGCACTGCCTGATTGCTACAGACACTGAAGCAAAGAGAAAGCACATGAATTATTATTTTTTATAAAAAAAATGTTTTGTTCTGACTAGCAGTAAAATATTCTACAATTAGTGTTGAAATTAATGTTTAGTATACCAGTCCCCACTAATTGTCTGCTCTTACCTCGGTCTATGATATACAGCCCGATCTCTTCTGCAGCTGACAGGTAGTAGCATGCAACATTCAAATATAACCGCTAGAGGGCAGCAAAAAGACACATGAGCTCCCCCCCCCCCCCCCCCCTTCCCGCCTCCGCATAGACTACAGTATAGCATGTCGGGAAACGTAGTTTTCCCTTTGTTCGATTATATAAAATGCGATGCGTATTAAACTACATCTCCCATAATAATGGAAAAGCGTTGCAGCACAAGCTAGTTTTGGGGACTGTAGTCTTTGCCATGACAACGACCTGCGCCCCCCACATGTCCTTGCAGAAATACAATGCCGTTTTTCTTCTGCTTAACTCATTCACTCATGGCATAGAGATTATTGAACATGAGCGAAAAGTCTGCCTATAATACTTTAAAGCTTATTATTACAACGAAGCTTAGTTACAATGGTGTACGTTAGGAATATACAGCACATTCAAGATGTACACAATTCACTAACATATGACAGAGGTAATATCGTTCATGTTGTATTAGTTATTGCAGCTTTGTTCACAATACCTCATTCAGCCTTTCCACCTTTTGCATAAATATCTCGACTTTTCTTGTAATAAATTAATTAATAAAAAAAATGAGATTGAAGACCAGAATATTTTAATCGAGCTTTACTTGTAATAAATTAATTAATAAAAAAAATGAGATTTTATTTTAAGGAATAAAAAAAATTGCTATCATTATAAAGTTTTGTTTTTGCTCATTACATGGCACTTACATCCAATTTGAAACAAATCTTCTTAGGGCTAGATTACAAAGTGGAGCACAAATTTAAAGGGGACAGTCTAGTCCAAAATAAACTTTCATGATTCAAATAGGCATGTAAATTTTCCAATTTACTTGTATCACCAATTTTGCTTTGTTCACTTGTATCTTAGTTGAAAGCTTAACCTAGGAGGTTCATATGCTAATTTCTTAGACCTTGAAGGCCACCTCTTTTCAGAAAGCATTTTAACAGTTTTTCGCCACTAGAGGGTGTTAGTTCACCGTATTTCATATAGATAACACTGTGCTCCGTGCACGTGAAGTTATCTGGGAGCAGGCAGTGATTGGCTAAACTGCAAGTCTGTCAAAAGAACTGAAATAAAGGTGGAAATTTGCAGAGAGCTTAGATACAAGATAATCACAGAGGTTAAAAGTATATTAATATAACTGTGTTGGTTATGCAAAACTGGGGAATGGGTAATAAAGGGATTATCTATCATTTAAAACAATAACAATTGTGGTGTAGACTGTCCCTTTAATGCGCGCCTGCAAACAAGCAAATTAGTCTTTTTACGGGCACGCAATAAATAACCAGCCATTACAAGTGGCTTGTATATTCCTACCGCAAGCTCACGGTAGCAATTACCACTCATAAAATTAACCAGAGGTCAGACCTCTGGTTAATTTTTTTAAATGTCCCCCAATTGCACCCAAAATAACGTGATGTCCCTTTTTTTTTTATTTAAAAAGTGCACTAAGCAGGTGTGGGGTGTTAGAAAAAAAAACAGCACTCAAAAATGTGTTCCCAGTAAATATATATGTGTATGCTTATATACACATATTAACACATAAATATATGTATATATTCATATATATATTTATATTTGCTGCCCATCGCTGTGCGACTTACCCCCTTTGTCATGTCTCAAGGCATGAGAACAGGGCTCCCATTGGAGCTTATGGAAATGTGCTCACGCTCGCATTGCGCCTCGCTTGTAATACTAGCAAAAATTTGTGTGCGCTGGTATTACAAAATTGAGCGCCAATATCGCTATCCTGTAATCTGGCCCTTAATGTTTCAAATTAAATTTGACATTATCTACGCCTGCCCCAAAAATGGCTGTGTCTTTATGCAAATATAAAAGCCAATCGGTGAGCATTGAATTTCCATATTAATTAGGTCCCTGCACGCTCCCGAAAGCATACGCATTGTGTTTTAACCCAAAATGCATGCCGCATTACCTCTGTCTTTTTATGTATTTTAATTTAAAACTTTTATAGATAAATGTCAACTTTTGTAGCACTCACAAAATGCTTGTTAGTCTAGGAAGCTCTCAATATACTTGCACTATTTAAATATATATCTTTTTTTATTTGTGTCATTATTATTATTTAGGTTACGCTTGTTCATCTAGGGGTGATCCGTTACTTACAAGAAATCCACTCCCTCTTCTCTGCTGGTCCAGATACTGCTGTGGCTCTGAACAGTTGCACTGTGGTCACATGGACCGTCGAGATAGTGACGTTGACTCTGGAGCACAGGAACACAATGTGCATGCACTGGACAATTAACTTAAAGAGCCCTCCCAGAAAGTGCCGAGCAGGAGAGAAGCCAGGTTGCCCACAGTGATTAGCAGGATTTTTGATCACTTAGATTGTAAATATTCTGGGGAGCAGTATCTGTATCCCTACTGTTCAGTATACTTTCTCTTCATTTATTATACCCAGATATAGTGCTGAGGACATCCATGACTGGAGAGGGGTGGAAGCAAATGCTCCCTGAAATTTTACACCTTATATATTGTAGATGATCACAAGCAGTTAGGAGTCATTTGATGAACTGGTTATAAAATGATTTATTGTGACGATTGCCATTAAACCTCTGACATTGCTCCTAGCATTTTAACTACAACTACTCTTCCTGTCTCCGCCCCTTACACCCTGTTTCTAGAAACCATAGCCAGTTTTTTAAAACCATGGGTTGTCTCCATCCCTTACCCACCTGCTCAGGCTCCAGAGGTGGCAAATTTATCATGACTTATCTTTCCTTTTTCTTGGCATGTGAGTAAAGCTGCCAGAACATGAGTCTCCACTCTTGACAGGAGCAGAGACGAGACCACAGGGATCAGAGTTCTGGTGGGTCTTGACAGTAATCGCTGCGCCGGGGAAGGCATACCATCCCTGGGTGTGTTGTGCAGGTTGAGTATAGCCGCATAAATTTCAGAACGACCTGACACCATGCTCTGCCAGACCATTGGATTGAGGGTAATTGGGACTGCTTATGACATACCAGAAATCCCACTGATAAGCAAAGTTCTTAAATTACCTACTTGAAAATGATGTTGCATTGTCAGTTCATCAGCGGTACTGGAAAGGTTCGGTAGTGTGTCGAACTCTCACCAACCAGAGTACGAATCTACTGGAAAGGTTCGGGAGTGTGTCAAACTCCCACCAACCAGAGTACAAATATACCAAGACCAAGTAATTCTTGCCCTGTCCACTCAAATATGTCAGCTGCAATGATGGGACCATGGGTCTGTCAGGTACCTGGTGAAGTTGTAAGGGCTCTTTCATCTGGTGTTGTTGTATTGTATTGAGTATTGCACGGGCACATCTGGAAATTTTCCTGTCAATATCACCGTACATAGTGGGCTAAAACATGATTTCATGTGCCCTTAGTGGACTGGATACCAGGGTGGCCTTGATGGAGTTGTGTCAAGTAGTAATTCTGGAGCCAGTGAGGGATTACATACCCCTGACTGCAGAATTAATCCATCATCCACTGTCAGCTCATCCTGCATACCATAAAATGGCCGAATATAATTTGGGACTTAAATGAGCCAGGCCACCCCTTGAGAATGATGTCCAAAAGACGTGCACAGGTAGCATCTGCTTGTGTGTTTTGCTTAAGTTCTTCAATCCTTCTGAACAACAACACCCCGTCTAGAGTTAGCATATCATAATCCTCAAAAACTTCTGGATTGTCTGTGGTGGGGAGGTGTGTAGGTGAAAGAGCATCTTCAGCATACAGTTCACAGCCTCGTTTATAGACCATATTTAGGTGGTAGCGCTAAAGTTTGAGTATCATTTGCTGGATACGCACCAACACTGGGTGCAGAGGCTTTTTACAATATAGTTATGAATAGCTGATGATCAGCCTCCACTGTCACTGGGTGGCCATAGATATAATCATGGAACTTTGTACAAGCAAAAACTAGTCCCAAAAGCTCTTTCTCAATCTGTGGCATAGTGTACTTCCAGTTTCAGTAAGAGGTCTTGAGGGGAATGTCACAGGCCTGCCATCTTGAAGGCATACTGCACCAAGACAGTGCTGCAAAGTGTCAGCAGACAATATCACCGACTTGTGTACATCAAAAGACAGGTGGACTTACTTTAAGTGTTTCTACAGCAGTAGCATGTTGTTCAGTCCAACAGCAATCAGCATCTTGGTGCAGGAGCTGATGGGGGGAGCCATTACCTCACTGTAGCGGTGTATAAACTTTGAGATAATTGGCCGAGCCCAGAAACATTTGTAGTTCATGTTTGTCTTTTTGGGGAGGCATTTGGTGTATTGCCTTTAGTCGGGTTAAGCTACAGATTGATGGCTCTGATACTGTCTAGTACGCATTTAATTTGATGGTCCTGTTCCTCAACGGAAGAGCCCCAAATCGGGATGTCATACACAACTGTTTCACATGGCTGTCCAGCATAAAGCTATTCCATGCATCTCTGAAAAACTTCACTTCCAGTCAAAATCCCATATGGCATCCGTAAGAACCTGTACCTTCCGAATAGGGTCATGAAGGTTGTGAGTTTTGATAATTCCTCATCCAGAGGGATTGGCCAGAATCCACATTTTGCATCTAAAATCCTAAAGACCTTTGCCACTGGTATATCAGCTATCACTTGCTCTACAGTCTTTAATGATTGATGAGCCCACAGGAGAGCCTTATGCACAGGGTCAATGCATATGTGTACCGTACCATCCTTCTTAATTGCAGCTGCCATGGCAGACACCCAAGGGGTAGCTTCCTCCACTTGTAGAATGATGCCCAATCTGGTCATCCTTTCCAGCTCTTGAGCCACTTTGTCTTTTATAGCCAGTGGGATCCTTCTGGGGCACACACTGTAGGATGCACTGATTCATCCAGGAGCATATGATATGTAACTGCAAGCTTACAACAGTGTCAGTGCGGAACAGGTCCTCATAATCATTTATCTCAGGACCTTGTGATTGTACAGCATGTACTTCTGGGCTGAGTTGGATGAGATTTAAAGAGACATAAAACAAGTTGGGATAGAGACAAAATATAATAATATGTACTTTAATTACTTTACCTGCAAATTTATACTGCAGTGCCTCACCATTAACCCTTTCTTTTAAGTTTCTGAATTGTAAAGCTCTAACTCCCCCCACACAATTCCTTATATGGCTGTATCTATATCCACCTTTGCTTTGGTAGAATACAAGGCTCTAACACTCATTATCTGCTGGAGCATGCCTAGAAGCAAATAAGCTGCTGTGAACTCAGATGAAATACAATGGCTGTGTGTCTGATGCTAAACACTGATAAGGGGAGGTGGATCAGACTACTCCAGACAGCGTGGCTATGTAACTAATTTAGCTTATATTTTTAAATGATTTTAAAATACTTGCCAGCAATTTTTAAACAAATTTTTAATGCAAATTTATTTTTACTTACTTAGAACTTTTAGGATGTGCACAGATCTCACCTGTTTTATGGCACTTTAACTTCATACTGTCTGATAAACTTAACAGGCTTTTAACATTCCTATCTACTATGTGGAATAACAACTTGCTCCCTAAAAGAGTCAGTGTCGCAGCAAACCATCACAGTCATTTGTTTGACTGCCATAAGCTATCAGATTTACTTTATTAGACTGGTCTATTTGGGCATTGTGGTCAATGCACTGCAATGTGTATAGGACACATCATGTATAAGGACACAACATTGCATTTAGCACCAGTGTCTATTTTCAGCTTGGACCTGCTTGTTACAGGTTGTAGAAAGAGTGGGGAATATTTCTCTCTATTTGCAATTAGGTCCACACTTTCACAATGGAAATAATCTTGATGATCCCCACTTTCCACTATATGTATTCTGTGCGTGTGTTGTCTTTTAGTTCCACTAGATGGCACCATCTACCCACCTGTGCTTTGAGGCTTGGATCTACAGCACTTTGCAAAATGATTCCACTTGTTGCAGAAGTTATATCCTTTGTTAACCCCTTAATGACCAGCGGCGTACAGGTGTTAAGCCCTTAAGGACCAGGCACCGTACCCTGTACAACACTGCTGTCCTGGGCCTCTCTCTGCCGCTGTCCCGCTAACAGTAGCCAGATACTGCTATTTCTGCATGCCCCACGAGTGGGGCAGTGCAGAAATAGAGTTGCAGAGTTACCGATGCAGAGAGAGACACTGTGTCCCTCTCTGCATCGGGTAGCGGTGGTGCCGATCATTGGTGGTGTCGGAGGGTTAGGAGGGAGGCTGGTGGGGCAGTACATCGCTGGAGGGGGAGGGAGAAGCTGGAACGGGTGGGACTGCTACATTGCAGAAAAAATCATTCTGAGAGCGGGGAGAGAGGGGGGAACAGAAAGAAGGTGGGTCCTAGAGTAGAGGGGGGGGGGATAGAGGATAGGGGAAAAATTGTTTTGTGAAGGTGGGGTAAATGAAGGGGGCAGCTACACGTTTATTTTTTATTATTATTCTAATAGAAAGAAAAAAAAATCATAGAAAACTGGGCAGACAGCTGCCAGTACCTAAGGTGGTGGGAACTAGTTAGAGGGGGGAGGGTTAGAGAGCTTTTTGAGAAGGATCAGGGTGGTGGGAAGGTAAGGGGGTGATTATACACTGAAGAAAATAATAATAATAAATAAATAAATAAAAAAAGTCTAAAACTGCATACTGTCAGACTGTCTGCTAGTACTTAAGATTGGGGTGACCACTGGGGGGTGGGGGAGGGAAGATAGCTGTCTAGGAGGGATCAGGGGGTGGGAAGTGTCAGGTGGGAGGGTAATTTCTACACTAAAGCTAAAATTAACCTAACAAGCTACATGATTAACCCCATTCACTGCTGGGAATAATAAAAGTGTGGTGCTCAGCTGCAATTAGCAGCCTTCTAATTACCAAAAAGCAATGGCAATGCCATATATGTCTGCTACAACCATTTTTGCCATGATTGCACAAGCGGTATGTAAATAATTTCATTGAGAAACCTAAAGTTTGTGAAACAGTTAACAATTTTTTGATCGCATTTGGTGGTGAAATGATGGCATGAAATATACCAAAATGGGCCTAGATCAGTACTTTGGGTTTTCTACTAAAAAACTATATATATTTTTGATAGGTAAATAAAAAACAAAACAAGGTTCTATTGCTGTTTAAATGGAGTGATGGCAAAAATGCTTAACCCCTTAATGACCGGACCATTTTTCAATTTTTCTTACCCTTAATGACAATGGCTATTTTTACATTTCTGCAGTGTTTGCGTTTAGCTGTAATTTTCCTCTTACTCGTTTACTGTACCCACACATATTATATACCGTATTTTTCGTCATTAAATGGACTTTCTAAAGATACCATTATTTACATCATATCTTATAAATTACTTTAAAAAAAATGATAAAATATGAGGAAAAAATGGAAAAAAACACACTTTTTCTAACTTTGACCCCCAAAATCTGTTACACATCTACAATCACCAAAAAACAACCATGCTAAATAGTTTATAAGTTTTGTCCTGAGTTTAGAAATACCCAATGTTTACACATTCTTTGCTTTTTTTTGCAATTTATGGGGCAATAAATACAAGTAGCACTTTGCTATTTCCAAACCACTTTTTTTCAAAATTAGCGCTAGTTACTTTGGAACCCTGATTATCTGTCAGGAATACCTGAATATCCCTTGACATGTATATATTTTGTTTTAGAAGACATCCCAAAGTATTGATCTAGGCCCATTTTGGTATATTTCATGCCACCATTTCACCGCCAAATGCGATAAAAAAAAAAAAAAGTTCACTTTTTCACAAATTTTATCACAAACTTTAGGTTTCCCACTGAAATTATTTACAAACAGCTTCTGCAATTAATCGTGCACGCGCGCGCACGCTCCCTCCTCTCACCCGGACAACGGCACCATTGGCACCATCGCTACCGGTGCAGAGAGGGCCACAGAGTGGCTCTCTCTGCATCGGAGCCTTGTAAAGGGGTATTGCAGGATGCCTCCATATCGAGGCATCACTGCAATACCCTCAGAGCTGCTGGAAGCGATTGTGATCACTTCCAGCACTCTGTTATACAACAGTTAGTTTTTGCATGATGTACCTGGTACGTCAGTTGTCATTAAGGGGTTAAAATGCTATGGTCTTTTGGGGAATTTTTACTCTGAAATGCCCAGTCCTTAAGGGGTTAAAAGTCGGGCATTGGCTGCGCTCAGTAGCGTGGTCACCACCACAGTTGCTGCATCAGCTTTTGTTCTGCTGCAACACAAACACTTCTGCCTCTCTTTTGAGTTCCTTTGTGCCCCTTTCAGAACACTCAAACAACATACATATTCTTATGGCTGATTATAATGTCAAGTATTTTTTTCTTAATAACTGAGCATGAACTGCATCATTGTGAATACCACAGACAATTCTGTCACATATTAGTTCCTCTGTTAGCGCACCAAAACCACATTTTTCCCAGCAGTCTCAATGTGGCCCCATAGGATTCAATTCCTGCATGTCTGTCCATTATCACGTTCTGTTCTGGTAAGCATATTTCATCAAATTTCTTTATTAACACATAAGGATTCTCTTTGTCCCCACCCACTTGAAAGTGAAATGACTCATATTTATCTAGTGCATCTGAACCAGCCAATTGAGAAAAGTGTAAGCTGGCACCTTTTTTGATTTGTCCGATAGTCCTGCTTTGCTGTACACTTCCCATTCCCTCTTGAACTTCAACCAGTTGTTAGCGATGTCCTCATCAAAGACGAGCGGTTCTATGTGCTGTAAATTATGAGCCATGTTTTGTCAGCGATCCCACTGCTTACGCCATGTAGATGTTCACAAGCAGTTAGGAGTCATTTGATGAACTGGTAATTAAATTATTTATTGTGATGCTTGCCATTAAACCTCTGACATTGCTCCTAGAATTTTCACTACAACTCCACTTTCTGCCTCTGCCCCCTTACATCCACCTCACATACCTATCTATATGTGCAACACACACATATTCTACATATATAAAAACATAAATAAGCTCCCACTATTTTACCAACATAAAGCTAGATTACAAGTGGCACGCTAATTAAGGCTCCTGCTCGAGCATTGATTGGGCTAGATGTAATCTTTTTGTGCTCGGCGGGTTGCGCTCGTATTATAAGGTTAAACTAAACTGTTTTTTCTCACACGCTAACCAGAAGAGCACAAAAAGCCAAACTTAGAAAATCGCGTGAGCATTCACGTATTCCCCCATGCAAGGCAATAGAAAAAAGTGGGGGAAAAACCCACTCTCACAAAAACCTGAACTCATATTCTCATATGCACTAACCCAACATGAAAATATGAATATTTCACATTCCAATGTTCTGCACATAACAGAATATGTTCAATTTATTCATAAATACATATTTATATATGATTTTTGTACAATATATAATATATACTGTATATATAGATGATTATACATAGGTATAGATATATACAGATATATATAGGAATATCTATTTATAAATACATAGACATTGGAATGTCAAATATTTACAGTAAATTTACACTAGAACACTTTATTAAAACATAATTTATGCTTACCTGATAAATTTATTTCTCTTGTAGTGTATCCAGTCCACGGATCATCCATTACTTATGGGATATTAACTCCTCCCCAACAGGAAGTGCAAGAGGATTCACCCAGCAGAGCTGCTATATAGCTCCTCCCCTAACTGCCATTACCAGTCATTCGACCGAAAACATGCAGAGAAAGGAAAACCATAGGGTACAGTGGTGACTGTAGTTTAATGGAAAAATTACCTGCCTTAAAGTGACAGGGCGGGCCGTGGACTGGATACACTACAAGAGAAATAAATTTATCAGGTAAGCATAAATTATGTTTTCTCTTGTTAAGTGTATCCAGTCCACGGATCATCCATTACTTATGGGATACCAATACCAAAGCTAAAGTACACGGATGACGGGAGGGACAGGCAGGCTCTTTATACGGAAGGAACCACTGCCTGAAGAACCTTTCTCCCAAAAACAGCCTCCGAAGAAGCAAAAGTGTCAAATTTGTAAAATTTGGAAAAAGTATGAAGAGAAGACCAAGTTGCAGCCTTGCAAATCTGTTCAACAGAAGCCTCATTCTTAAAGGCCCAAGTGGAAGCCACGGCTCTAGTAGAATGTGCTGTAATTCTTTCAGGAGGCTGCTGTCCAGCAGTCTCATAGGCTAACTGTATTATGCTACGAAGCCAAAAGGAGAGAGAGGTAGCCGAAGCTTTTTGACCTCTCCTCTGACCAGAATAAACGACAAACAGGGAAGACGTTTGTCGAAAATCCTTAGTTGCCTGTAGATAAAATTTCAGGGCACGGACTACATCTAGATTGTGTAGCAGACGTTCCTTTTTCGAAGAAGGATTAGGACACAAAGATGTAACCACAATCTCTTGATTGATATTCCTGTTAGTGACCACCTTAGGTAGGAACCCAGGTTTAGTACGCAGAACTACCTTGTCTGAATGAAAAATCAGATAAGGAGAATCACAATGTAAGGCAGATAACTCAGAGACTCTTCGAGCCGAGGAAATCGCCATTAAAAACAGAACTTTCCAAGATAACAACTTGATATCAATGGAATGAAGGGGTTCAAACGGAACCCACTGTAAAACATTAAGAACTAAGTTCAAACTCCATGGTGGAGCAACAGTTTTAAACACAGGCTTGATCCTAGCTAAAGCCTGACAAAAAGCTTGAACGTCCAGAACTTCTGACAGACGTTTGTGTAAAAGAATGGACAGAGCTGAAATCTGTCCCTTTAAGGAACTAGCGGATAAACCCTTTTCTAAACCTTCTTGTAGAAAAGACAATATCCTCGGAATCCTAACCTTACTCCATGAGTAACTCTTGGATTCGCACCAATATAAGTATTTGCGCCATATCTTATGGTAAATCTTTCTGGTAACAGGCTTCCTAGCCTGTATTAAGGTATCAATAACTGACTCAGAAAAAACACGTTTTGATAAAATCAAGCGTTCAATTTCCAAGCAGTCAGCTTCAGAGAAATTAGATTTTGATGTTTGAAGGGACCCTGGATCAGAAGGTCCTGTTTCAGAGGTAGCGACCAAGGTGGACAGGATGACATGTCCACTAGATCTGCATACCAAGTCCTGCGTGGCCATGCAGGCGTTATTAGAATCACTGATGCTCTCTCCTGTTTGATTCTGGCAATCAATCGAGGAAGCATCGGGAAGGGTGGAAACACATAAGCCATCCCGAAGGTCCAAGGTGCTGTCAAAGCATCTATCAGAACCGCTCCCGGATCCCTGGATCTGGACCCGTAACGAGGAAGCTTGGCGTTCTGTCGAGACGCCATGAGATCTATCTCTGGTTTGCCCCAACGTCGAAGTATTTGGGCAAAGACCTCCGGATGAAGTTCCCACTCCCCCGGATGAAAAGTCTGACGACTTAAGAAATCCGCCTCCCAGTTCTCCACTCCCGGGATGTGGATTGCTGACAGGTGGCAAGAGTGAGACTCTGCCCAGCGAATTATCTTTGATACTTCCATCATTGCTAGGGAGCTTCTTGTCCCTCCCTGAAGGTTGATGTAAGCTACAGTCGTGATGTTGTCCGACTGAAACCTTATGAACCCCCGAGTTGTTAACTGGGGCCAAGCCAGAATTGCATTGAGAACTGCTCTCAATTCCAGAATGTTTATTGGTAGGAGACTCTCCTCCTGATTCCATTGTCCCTGAGCCTTCAGAGAATTCCAGACAGCGCCCCAACCTAGTAGGCTGGCGTCTGTTGTTACAATTGTCCAGTCCGGCCTGCTGAATGGCATCCCCCTGGACAGATGTGGCCGAGAAAGCCACCATAGAAGAGAATTTCTGGTCTCTTGATCCAGATTCAGAGTAGGGGACAAGTCTGAGTAATCCCCATTCCACTGACTTAGCATGCACAATTGCAGCGGTCTGAGATGTAGACGTGCAAAGGGTACTATGTCCATTGCTGCTACCATTAAGCCGATCACCTCCATGCATTGAGCTACTGACGGGTGTTGAATGGAATGAAGGACACGGCATGCATTTTGAAGCTTTGTTAACCTGTCTTCTGTCAGGTAAATCTTCATTTCTACAGAATCTATAAGAGTCCCCAAGAAGGGAACTCTTGTGAGTGGAAAGAGAGAACTCTTCTTTTCGTTCACCTTCCATCCATGCGACCTTAGAAATGCCAGTACTAACTCTGTATGAGACTTGGCAGTTTGAAAGCTTGAAGCTTGTATCAGAATGTCGTCTAGGTACGGAGCTACCGCAATTCCTCGCGGTCTTAGTACCGCCAGAAGAGCACACAGAACCTTTGTGAAGATTCTCGGAGCCGTAGCCAATCCGAATGGAAGAGCTACAAACTGGTAATGCCTGTCTAGAAAGGCAAACCTCAGATACCGGTAATGATCTTTGTGAATCGGTATGTGAAGGTAAGCATCCTTTAAATCCACTGTGGTCATGTACTGACCCTTTTGGATCATGGGTAAAATTGTCCGAATAGTTTCCATTTTGAACGATGGAACTCTTAGGAATTTGTTTAGGATCTTTAAATCCAAGATTGGCCTGAAAGTTCCCTCTTTTTTGGGAACCACAAACAGATTTGAGTAAAACCCTTGTCCTTGTTCCGACCGCGGAACCGGATGGATCACTCCCATTAATAAAAGATCTTGTACGCAGCGTAGAAACGCCTCTTTCTTTATTTGGTTTGTTGACAACCTTGACAGATGAAATCTCCCTCTTGGGGGAGAGAATTTGAAGTCTAGAAGGTATCCCTGAGATATGATCTCTAACGCCCTGGGATCCTGGACATCTCTTGCCCAAGCCTGGGCGAAGAGAGAAAGTCTGCCCCCCACTAGATCCGTTCCCGGATCGGGGGCCCTCGATTCATGCTGTCTTAGGGGCAGCAGCAGGTTTCCTGGCCTGCTTGCCCTTGTTCCAGGACTGGTTAGGTCTCCAGCCTTGTCTGTAGCGAGCAACAGCTCCTTCCTGTTTTGGTGCAGAGGAAGTTGATGCTGCTCCTGCTTTGAAATTACGAAAGGAACGAAAATTAGACTGTCTAGCCTTAGGTTTGGCTCTGTCTTGAGGCAGGGCATGGCCTTTACCTCCTGTAATGTCAGCGATAATTTCTTTCAACCCGGGCCCGAATAAGGTCTGCCCTTTGAAAGGTATATTAAGCAATTTAGATTTAGAAGTAACGTCAGCTGACCAGGATTTTAGCCACAGTGCTCTGCGTGCCTGAATGGCGAATCCGGAATTCTTAGCCGTAAGTTTAGTTAAATGTACTACGGCATCTGAAATAAATGAGTTAGCTAACTTAAGGGCTTTAAGCTTGTGTGTAATCTCATCTAATGGAGCTGATTCAAGTGTCTCTTCCAGAGACTCAAACCAAAATGCTGCTGCAGCCGTGACAGGCGCAATGCATGCAAGAGGTTGCAATATAAAACCTTGTTGAACAAACATTTTCTTAAGGTAACCCTCTAACTTTTTATCCATTGGATCTGAAAAGGCACAGCTATCCTCCACCGGGATAGTGGTACGCTTAGCTAAAGTAGAAACTGCTCCCTCCACCTTAGGGACCGTTTGCCATAAGTCCCGTGTGGTGGCGTCTATTGGAAACATCTTTCTAAATATCGGAGGGGGTGAGAACGGCACACCGGGTCTATCCCACTCCTTAGTAACAATTTCAGTAAGTCTCTTAGGTATAGGAAAAACGTCAGTACTCGCCGGTACCGCAAAATATTTATCCAACCTACACATTTTCTCTGGTATTGCAACTGTGTTACAATCATTCAGAGCCGCTAACACCTCCCCTAGTAATACACGGAGGTTTTCCAGCTTAAATTTAAAATTTGAAATATCTGAATCCAGTTTGTTTGGATCAGAACCGTCACCCGCAGAATGAAGCTCTCCGTCCTCATGTTCTGCAAATTGTGACGCAGTGTCTGACATGGCCCTAATATTATCAGCGCACTCTGTTCTCACCCCAGAGTGATCACGCTTACCTCTTAGTTCTGGTAATTTAGCCAAAACTTCAGTCATAACAGTAGCCATATCCTGTAATGTGATTTGTAATGGCCGCCCAGATGTACTCGGCGCTACAATATCACGCACCTCCCGAGCGGGAGATGCAGGTACTGACACGTGAGGCGAGTTAGTCGGCATAACTCCCCCCTCGTTGTTTGGTGAAATATGTTCAATTTGTACAGATTGACTTTTATTTAAAGTAGCATCAATACAGTTAGTACATAAATTTCTATTGGGCTCCACTTTGGCTTTAGCACATTTAGCACAGATATCTTCCTCTGAATCAGACATGTTTAACACACTAGCAAATAAACTAGCAACTTGGAAATACTTTTCAAGTAATTTACTATAATATGAAAACGTACTGTGCCTATAAGAAGCACAGAAAAAGTTATGACAGTTGAAAATTAATAAACTGAAAAGTTATAGCATCAAATCTTTGTAAAAAACACAATTTTAGCAAAGGATTGCTCCCATTAGCAAAGGATAACTAACCCTGATAGCAGAAAAAAAAAAAAAAAAAAAACAGAAATAAACGTTTGTTTTTTTTATCACAGTCAACTACAATCTCACAGCTCTGCTGTGAGTGATTACCTCCCTCAAAACAAGTTTTGAAGACCCCTGAGTTCTGTAGAGATGAACCGGATCATGCAGGGAAGACAATAAACTTCTGACTGAATTTTTTGATGCGTAGCAAAAGCACCAAAAAAGGTCCCTCCCCCTCACACATAACAGTGAGAGAGATCAGTAAACTGTCATAAATTAAATAAAACGACTGCCAAGTGGAAAAAAATAGTGCCCAAAACATTTTTTCACCCAGTACCTCAGAAAATTAAACGATTTTACATGCCAGCAAAAAACGTTTAACATTAATAAATTGAGTGTTATTAAAAAGCCTGTTGCTAGTCCCTGCAAATTAGGCTAAAGTTTTATGCATACAGTATAATTCCAGTGAAGTGCCATTCCCCAGAATACTGAAGTGTAAAATATACATACATGACAGCCTGATACCAGTTGCTGCTACTGCATTTAAGGCTGAGTTTACATTATATCGGTATGGCAGAATTTTCTCATCAATTCCATTGTCAGAAAATAATAAGCTGCTACATACCTCTTTGCAGATTAATCTGCCCGCTGTCCCCTGATCTGAAGTTTACCTCTCCTCAGATGGCCGAGAAACAGCAATATGATCTTAACTACTCCGGCTAAAATCATAGAAAAACTCAGGTAGATTCTTCTTCAAATTCTACCAGAGAAGGAATAACACACTCCGGTGCTATTATAAAATAACAAACTTTTGATTGAAGGTAGGAAACTAAGTATAATCACCACAGTCCTCTCACACATCCTATCTATTCGTTGGGTGCAAGAGAATGACTGGGAATGGCAGTTAGGGGAGGAGCTATATAGCAGCTCTGCTGGGTGAATCCTCTTGCACTTCCTGTTGGGGAGGAGTTAATATCCCATAAGTAATGGATGATCCGTGGACTGGATACACTTAACAAGAGAAATATGAATATTGCATAAATATGCTTTTACATCTTTTCATCTACTTAAAGGGATATGAAACCCACATTTTTTTATTTTATGATTCAGATAGAGCAGGCAATTTTAAGCAACTTTCTAATTTTTTCTTCATTCTCTTGGTATCATTATTTGAAAAAGCAGGAATGTAAGCTTAGGAGCCGGCCCATTTTTGGATCAGCACCCTGAGTAGCGCTTGCTGATTGCTGACTACATTTAGCCACCAATCAGCAAGCGCTACTCAAGTGCTGAACCAAAAATGGTCCGGCTCCTAAACGTACATTCTTGCTTTTCAAATAAAGATACCTAAAGAACAAAGAAAAATAGATAATAGAAGTAAATAAGAAAGTTGCTTAAAATTGCATACTCTGGGCTCTAGCTCTAGAGAGTTCCGGTGGAGGTGGAGCTACACAGGTGTGGCTGCACAGGTGTGCTACGCAGGTGTGGCTCAGATTGCAGCTCCAGGCCCACAGAATTTGGCGGTGGAACCCCGCGCCTTGCTCCTGGCTAGTGAGCTACTATTCTTAGGCCAGCTAAAAAGAATTACTCCGGAACCCCTCACAGTGGCTTGTCATTCCACTGGCACTTGTCCCCATCTATTTGGACTTTTTATATAGGCAATACCTGCCTGTCTCTTCAACTTAACTTGGACTTTTTTGTTCTACCCTCCAGCTCTGCATTGAGACTTGGGTCTCCATTTACCTGCCCTATGGAACCTTTCTCTGTATAAGGTAAAAAAAGCTCCCTTCCCCCCTCTATCCTCCAGCGGACTCTGATTGACGAATTTGGACCCCCTGTGCCTCTTTTTGAGTAGACCTGCTGCTGACCGGTGGTCTCACCTGCTGGGTTGCTGGCCGGCCTCTCTGCTTCCTCTCTCCCTCCCCCACCGGTGCTTCGTGGGAGGGGGGTGACTCTCGCCCTGGAGCGGACTGTTGGTGGGGAGGCTGTTCCTTTCTGGCTCGCGTCAGCGCCCAATGAGACGCCGGTCTCTCTCCTCCCACCGACGCTGCGTGAGGAGAGCCGGCTGCGGAAGCCGCACTTCGCAGAGGTACTGGAAGATAGAGGCAACGATCTCCTCTGCGCCGAAAAGGATACAACACAGAGGTGAGCAGCAGAACCAATGATCAAAGGGGTGAGTCTCATTCATAGTTTACTAACTTTGACATTAACAACCACATCGTAACACGAGAACTTTTTAAGAGGGGGGAATTGAAGGAAAATGGAGGGGGCCATCAGGGCTTAAAAATCTGAAACATCCTACTAAGGAAGGCACTTGAATACGAGAGTTAAGAAGATCGTGGGACACATTGTAAACTATTGCAGGGACTACCAGCAAAACTAACCTGGCATAAAAATCCCAGACCGCTTACAGTGACTTAAAGACCAGCTATAAAAGGGAGGTCACAACATCAACTAAGAGATTTCCTTTTACTACACTTGATAAAAACAGTGATAGAAGGCCATGGGATTACAAGCATACAATGATACACTAACCTGAGTAGGAATTTCCTACTGAGAGAGTCCTGTGGGAGGAGCGTGTCAGAGGTGCTGCTGGAGGTGAGGCACGCTCTAGCTCACCTGTGTGTGGAGCATTAACAACTCATACATCCCAAGCCACATAGCCTTATTGCTGGGGGACACAGACATCCGCCTTGCCCGGCCGGAGGAAGAAAAAAAGGTGGCATAAGGACACTCTCAGAACCTAAATTAATAAGGGCTGAATGGGACCAGCCTATGTTTGTACCCACTACCTCCAATGCAAGTACGGTGAATGCAGACAGAACCGGCCAAAACGATAAGCGAAAACCCTGGACCACGGCGGACCGAGTCGGAGCTAAACAGAGAACCCTGAGCTTACCTGTGAGAGACACGGCTCAGAAAGGTGGGCACCTGAGGTGTCTCAGGTCCGGGAGAGAAGAGTGGTCGTGGAGGGTATTGCCTAACGCTGAACGTCCCGCTGGTGGAGAAGGCAGATGACAGAGAGCGCCATATAACCTGGATAGAAGGAACTTGGTCGGTAGAATTTAATCCGCCCTGCCGGAGTCAGCCTCCCCCCCTTCCGACAAGCCGGCGATCCGCTTTGACGTCACGCTCCAGCGACAGCCGCATGCTGAGGCCTCACTGCATAGAGTCGGAAGGCTGCGAGAGCGTCGAAAGCTCCGGAGAAGGAGGAGGCTACCAGAGCTGTGTATCAAAATAGCCGTGAAGAGGAAGGAGGGTGAGTACAGCGGTTACCTGACCAAAGAGGTGCTGCTAAATAATATCTGCAGATGAAAGAGGTGTATGACCCTTAAGTTTGTCTTGCAATTTCACGAGAGACAGAACAAATATAAATAAGGAAAATTGATTGTAGACGGGCATTTTCATGTGTGACTTCTAACTGCCTATGTTAATCCCAGAGTAACGGGAGCCGCATAAAGTAGACTTGCCCTGGGGCTAGACTGAATAACTGGCATGCTGTAAAGCTAAATTAATCCCTGGGGGCAAGGTAGTTCTATACAAACTGCTGGAAGGCAGAGTGTCTATGCTGAGACCAAACTCATAGCGGGACTCTTTTATGGTGTTTATTGTAATACCTGTCCTATTGAAAAGATTACACTGTGGACATTTAAAGAAACATAAAGGGGAAAGAAATCAAGAAAAGCCCAGTTACAAAACTGGTAGAACATGACAGCTGGAGTTCCAAGGCCACATTAGTATTCTGACAAGCCAAGTTCTTATTATATCTGGCATCCCCATATGTGTATAAGACTTTCTATGGTCTAAAAACAACACCTAGATACATAACGGCACTCCTATTTTTGGGAAATTTAGGGGTAACCTATAGTACAACATATAACTTGGTGATAACAGATACTAAATACTGTGATGTAAAGTATAACTACCTGTTATGTGCAATTTCTCTGTGTTTAAGCTGCAGAAGCTAGGTTTAGTGGTATAGTATCCACAAATTTTGTCAAGTTAAAGTACTGAAGTTAAATCTCTATGTTACATATAAAAGCTTAGGAGAGACAAGGTTTAAATGATTTAATGGAAATTTTAAGAGGATACAGCCAGGTACTGTCAAATGGTGTGAATTTTGAAAAAGATCCTCTGATTTGTCTGTATATGTATACCATTGTCCTAATTCTGCACAGGAGAGTTTAACTGTCAAATGTGTACAGATTGACGAACATATTGGTAAAGTTTATTTCGGACCTCCAAGTGAATAAGATATCTGGTATTCCTTGGGAGTACATTTTCTGGGTGAAGGTTTGCAAGATTATAAGGGGCAGTATAGGTATGCTAACCAATATCTGAAATTCTAGTACAAAGGTTTCCCTCTGGTTAATATAAATTAAGCACGATAATTTAAAGTAGATAATAGTAAATAAAAGATGAGCTGAGTTTAAAAACCACCAGCTAGACCATATCAATTTAGGGTACTACGCTAGGAAGTGTATGCACAGTCAATTCTATCATATAAGCAATATACATCTACATTGTTTTTATGCTTGAAGTCTAAGCAAAACTGAGAGATTGCCTTTTAAATTGGCTCACTGGCCTTTTTTATATCTCAAGGCTAAAAAGAAGATAGAATTTGATCCCCAACACTAGAATAAATGGAGAAATATATTACAAATACTAAAAATAAATCTCCAGCCATGCCTGTAAAGAGAGATAAAAAACAAAAATCCTCACAAGAAAACATACAAGAGGTATCTATTAGAAGCCCCGAATCAAACTTGGAAAAACAGTTAACCACGAATCAGCTGGCAGAGTTGATATTACCACAGTTTGAAATGATAAAAACAGAAATTTCAGTGCTGTCAAATGAGATAAAGCAGTTTTCCAATAGACTCACGGAAGTAGAATCTAGAATTTCGAACGTGGAAGACAGACATTTTAAACAAGAGGGAGTCCTAGATACACATACAGAGGAGATCAAAATACTTAAAACCAAAATTGAGGATATGGAGGATAGATCTAGGCGTAGCAATGTTCGCGTAATTGGCCTCCCAATGTATTAGATCCTCGAATTCTTTTGACTCTGGGAGGCCAATTACGCGAACATTGCTACGCCTAGATCTATCCTCCATATCCTCAATTTTGGTTTTAAGTATTTTGATCTCTTACCATAAACACTAAACAGATCCTCTTATTCCAAGACTTTTCAATAGAAACGTCAACAAAGAGGCGGGCGATGGCTCCATTCTGTACAGGTCTAATTAGGGCGGGCCTAAAAGCCACCATGAGATATCCGGCAAAAATCACAGTAGTGGGTATAGAGGGTATTATTGCACTAAATACGATAGAAGAGGCAAAAGAGTTCTGCAGAGAAAACAATATTGAAATATAAGGTAACTGTGTTAGATCATTTAACCGTGTATAGGAAAAGTAAGTGCAATGGAGGTTTTGTTAGAGGATATCAAGGGGGGGAGTAGGGTGGAGTGGGAGATTTTTATTTATTTTTTTTTATTTTTTTTTTCTTTCTCTCTCTCTTTATTTAAAAAAATGTAAAAACCAATAAATAAGGAAGTAAATGAATAACTCATTAAAGTTAATTTCATGGAATGTGGGAGGGATAACTTCTCCGATCAAGCGGAAAAATGTGCTTAAAGAAGCTAGGAAACATAAGCCAGATATTATACTCCTGCAAGAGTTACACCTTAAAAAAGCAGAGATAGTAAAGCTGAAAGCAAACTGGATTGCTGAGATAATCGCGACGCCATGTGAAAAACGGAAAAGAGGAGTAGCGCTAATGTTGGGGAGGGGATTACCATATACGATAATTAAACAGGAATTAGACCCAGGAGGGAGGTATATACTGCTACAGTTAAAAATATATGATAAGATCTGGACGATATGTAATATATATGCACCAAATATCTGGGACCCCAAATTTTGGGATAAATTAAAGAAGTTGTTATCCCCATATATAGGTCAGAATTTGATCGTTGCAGGAGACTTTAATAATACACTGTGTCCGGTCTTAGACCGATATAAAATACGGCGGAGGGCGGCTAACTATAGGGAAGCTAAACAGCTACAGAGCTTCACTGGCATTTTAAAACTCCGGGATGTATGGCGAATTCATCACCCGGATACTTGGGAGTTCACGTGTGAATCGAGTGCCCATAAAAACTTTTCCCGAATAGACATGTTTCTAGTAGATGATCAGATCATGAAATATAAGATGGAGTCACAGATTTCGGAAATAATTATTTCGGACCATGCCATTATAGATATAAAGATCATGCTAAGCGCTCCCCCAAAAAAATCAGTCAGTACTTTCCGCTTTCCTCAGTATATGATCAACAATGCACAATTTGAAAACTGGCTAAAGCAAAAATGGAGGGAGTATTACGCGCAAAATCGAGAGTATGAAAATAAAATAGAGGTGTTGTGGGAAGCGGGTAAAGCTGTTATACGTGGAGAGGTAAAAGCATACATGATTAAGAGGAATAAGAAAATTAAAGATAGAGAAAACCAACTGACTAATCAACTTAGAAATAGCTATGCCAAATACCTTAGAGTACCCAATAAAGGCACGTGGGATAAATACAAAGAAGCAAGAATGGAAAGGGAATGTTTTCTAAAAAAGACCGGAGCACAGGAAGAACTAAAAAATAGAGCTAGATTCCAAGGTTTTCAGGGTATATCTGCTAAACATCTAGCTAGATTGGTGAAGTTCAGGAAGAAATCGAATCAAATCCCTATCATTAGAACAGACGAGAAAATCCACACTAATCCAGATGAAATTAGAAACATATTTTATGACTATTATAGTAGACTACGCAAAGGAGGAGGTAAATGAGACTCAGAAAGAGCAATTCTGGATGGGGTTGGATATACCACAGATTTCACAAGAAGCACTACAAACTATTAATGCCCCTATATCTGAAATGGAAATATTAACTGCTATCAAAAGAGCTAAGTCTGGCAAGGCTCCCGGGCCAGACGGTCTATCTGCAGAATTTTACAAAATAACAGCAGCAGAGATATCCCCCACCTTATCCAGATTATTTAATCAGTACTATCTACAGAAAGATATGAACTCAAGATACTTTTCTGACTCAGTAATCACCCTAATTCATAAAAAAGCAAAGGATCCAACCAATGTCGCTTCATATCGTCCGATCTCCCTCCTGAATCATGACTATAAAATATTAATGGCTATTGTGGCAGATAGATTGAAAAAATCAATTAGCGACATCATACATCCCGATCAGGCAGGTTTCATCCCAGGAAGGAATTCAGTACGAAACATGCGTAGAGTACTTACTACTTTGGACCACCTCTATCAGATCAGCCAGGACCCCGGGAAAAATTACCAAGGGAAAGATATAGCACTAGTCACTGTCAACGCCGAAAAGGCTTTTGACTCAATTATCTGGGATCACCTAATAAATTCATTGAGGAAGTTTGGTTTTTCGGGTGCCCTGGTTGATCTGATCGGGGTAGTATACAATAAACCCAGATCTCAATTGCTTATCAACGGTGAGTTATCACAATATATTATTCTGGGAAGAGGGACCCGACAGGGCTGCCCCCTTTCACCCCTACTCTTTGATATTGCACTAGAATCATTAGCAATATATCTTAGAAAACATCTCCCACCGGTGGTAATAGGGAAACAGAAAGTATCGATATCACTATATGCCGATGATCTGTTAATATTCCTACAGGATTCGAGACAGAGCATACCCCATTTTATGGAAATAATAAAATTATTCAGTTCATTTTCAGGGTATAAAATCAATATTAGTAAGTCAGAAATCTTGTGGATTATAAAAGATAAAAACAGCTATGCAGGCAATTTCAAAGTAGTCCATAGCATTAACTATCTAGGTATTAAGATCAGCAAGAATCCAACATACTGGTATCAGCTCAATTTTAAAGAGCTATTTCAAAACCTACATTATGATCTAGCAAAATGGAATTTATACTACCTATCTCTCTCAGCCCGAGTAAATGTAATAAAGTCTATTATTTTTCCAAAATTTCTGTTTGTACTACAAAATCTACCACTACTATTAAAAAAAATAATATTGATAGATATAATAAGGCTTGTGCGTTTTTCATCTGGGGGAAAAAGTCGCCACGCATTGCTTCAAGCAAGATGGCACAGATGAAACTGTTTGGGGGTTTTGCATGTCCCAATATAAAATACTATAATATAGTCTCATTGGTTAAATTCGGGATAGACTGGCTCAGTAAAATAGACTACCTTACTTATTATGACCAGGAGACGGAATTAATCAAACCATTCAATTTACAGGCAATCATGCATTATCCATATAAACAACTACCAAGCAACGTCAGTAGATTAAGTACTATTGCAAATATTGTGCTGGCATGGCAGAAATACTGCAAAATATTGGGCATAGAATTCCAGATATCTAATCATCTTCCGCTTTGCGGCAATCCAGCCTTTTTACCAGGATATAGTAACGAAATATTTAAGGTCTGGGAAAATAAAGGGTTGATTTATGCATCACAATTGAAAGAATCTTTGACAGGCTCAATTAGACCATTCGTAGACCTGATGGAGGATTATGATCTGCCAGCTAAACACTTTTATGCTTACCTACAGACTCGCCATTTTTTAAACGAATATGAAAAAAGGTATGGCGTGAATTGGACTCAGAGGAATATAGAGTCAGGCATCAGACTATATAAAGCAGGCAATAGATCTATATCAATTTGGTACCAATACATTATGGTTCAGGAGGGAGAAAGCCACATCAAATTGAGTAAACAAAAATTTCTAAAGTATTTTCCACAACTCCATGAAAAAGACATAACAGATAGTATAAAGAAAATTCTAGAAGCCACAGATAGAATTAACCTAAGGGAGTCTCAATATAAAGTAATTAACAATTTTTATCTAACCCCATCCAGAATTGCTAAGTGGTCTCAACTCCAGCAGATTTGCCCTAAATGCCATAGACCAAATGCGGATTTACTGCACTATTTCTGGAACTGTCCAAAGATCACACAATTTTGGAGTAAAATCCAATACTGGATAAATAGAAATGTAAATGACAGGACAGAAATAGTGGCAAAACATGTCTTTTTTCTAAATCCAATACATAATATTGGAGACAGATTATTTATAAACTCGGCAATCCTAATCGCAAGAAATGAAATATGTAAAAAGTGGAAGCATAAAAATGCTCCGTCCTTAACGGAATTCTTGAATCATATGAGAGGTCAGATCATGATAGAAACCATAGGATTAGATAAAGGGGCAGAAAACCAGGTGATTACATTTTTTAAGAAATGGAAAAAGTATATATACATATCACCTACCACAGTGCAACACCAGATACTATCTACATTTCAAGACTCTATACCTTTCCTAGAATTAATTGTAAATGGCACATTACCTTCAAATTGGGTAAGCTTATAACAAAGTTTTTGTAATATCAGGTTTTTTTTTTGTTTTTTTTTCTTTCCTCTCTCTTCGTTTCTTTTTTCCCTTCTCTCCTCCCCCCCCCCCCCGCCCCCCCCGGTGGGCAATGTTTTTTAATATTTTGGCAATCTTTCTTTGATTTTTTTTTTGTGTTTACTCTATTATATAATGGAGGGTTTTTTTTTTTTTTAGCCCCCTGGTGAGAAATTAAGATACATAAGAGTAACATTGTGCAGGAGAACTCAAGAAAATGGTTAAGGAACAGTATAATTTATTTAAAGTGTATCAAGTGTATATATAATGTTCCGTACAAAGAATGTAAGAAAAGAGAAAATGGTTCAAGGGGGGAAAAGCAAAATATCCCAGTAAAGCTAAACCGATAAAACATTAGGAAAGATGTATTAAATGCAAGCAACATGGGGAAAATCTTTTCTATATGTTATTTTATTTAAGATGTAATCCCATGTCGACTATACAAGATGAAGATGTATCCTGATTACCTTTTCTTTTTTCTGTTTTTGTAATTTATCTATGTATCGCTTTTCCCTCAATAAAAAAAAAAAGAAAGAAAAAAAAAGATACACTAACCCTACGTGTACTAATGGTCTAAAAACATATTGAAGCTACACTGAAAATAATTTCACTTGTTTTGGACTATTGGTTTGATTTTTTTTTCCTTTTTTCTGAAGTTATAACCAATGATTGCTGCTCTTATCTATTCTTTACTCTTCTGAATGAGGATTGGTTATATTATAGGTTTCTAGGCTATTTAAATTGCATATACTAAAAGGTTAAAAGCAAATCTGTTTTATATATAGCTTACTGAATCATATAAATATTCTCCTGAAAGAACACTGCTTGTTTAGATATAACTAAAATAAGTTTTGAATCATCTAGGCTAAACCATAGGAAATTATATCTAGTTGGTATTTTCTCTATTTTTTCTAGAGTGGCTAAGCGATGATAAGACTAGGCTTACAAAAAAGTGTTACCTGTGTAGATTAACTGATATATTTTTTTTCTAAGATCGCCCTAAAACTCTTTAAACACCCCCTTGTAAGTTATCTTATTTGCAGGATTAATTGAATTAAGGAGGTGAATTGCCTCATTTCACTGCTCTCTAAATATTGCCTGAGCTAGCAGCCTATACTAAAAATGTTCTGGTCCAGGCTTGATGCTCCCTTTTTGCTAGTTCAGGTATTGGGGTATACTCATTCCTTTTTAAAGAGTTCAGCGATTGGTATAGGAAATCCTTACACACAGGTAAATAAAAAAGTGGTATTCTACCCTAGGTGCATAACGTTCTGAAAAACCTTCTGCCAAAGCTCTGGGTCATCCTTTTTTTATTAATTTGAATTTAAATCAGATTGATGCTTACTTATTAAAGCACATTACTCTGGTAATTTTCACTTACCTGAGTTTAGTCTTATACTAAAATAAACACTTTTTTTTCATAAAGTCCAAGCGTTAGTAAGCAAAATTTAGAGGCCTTAAATCAAAATTAATTTTTCATGCTCTCCCCACATGGCTATATACTAGATTTCTAAGAGGACTGATTATGTTATAGGTTTCTAGGCTACTTATATTGCAGATACTAAAAGGTTAAAAGTACATTTTTCACAGCTTACTGATTTATATAAATACTCTCTGAAAGAACACTGGTTGTTTTAGATAAAACTGAAATAAGTTTTGAACTGCCTAGGTTAAACCACAGGAAATTATATTTAGTTTGGTATTTTTTCTATATTTCCATAGTGGCTCTAAATGATAAGACTAGGAATATGGGGATAAGGTGTGTTACCTGTGTAGATAAGCTGATATATATTTTTTCTAAAGATCGCCCTAAAACTTCCAAACACCCCATTGTAAGTTATCTATCTGCAGGAATTAATTGAATTAAGGGGGTGAGCTGCTCTTTAAATACTGCCTGAGATAGCAGCCCATATTAAAATTCTTCTTTGGATCAGGCTTGATACCCCCTTTGCTAACTCAGCTAGCTGGGTGTCCCACTTCTCTTATGAGCTTAGTGACTGGTATAGGAAAATCTTCACATGCTGGCAAACAAAAATTGACATTCTACTTAGGTGTATAATCTCCTGAAAAACCTTCTGCCAAAGTTTTGGGTCACCCCTTTTTTTTTTTTTTTTTTTTTTTTTAATTTGAATTTAAATTAGATTAATGCTCACTTATTAAAGCACATTACCCTGGTAATTCTCACTTACTTGAGTTTAGCTGTACACTAAAATAAACACTCTTCTTCATAAAGCCCAAGTGTAAAGCAAACACTTAGAGGCCTTAAATTAAAATTAAATTTTCTTGCTCTTTCCACACGGCTATATACTAGATTTTTTTATTACTTTTACTCTTGACTCACCCTTTTCTCACCTCTCTACCACACCTGGTACATGGATAAGTTTCTTGGCATCTCGGCCAAAACACCTTCCCCAACTATGGCAGTAAGACATAGGGACAGAAAGCCTAAGGGCACGCAAGATCCAGTTGTCGATGCCCAATCTACCATGATAAACATAGCTACACCTGAAGCATTGAACATTCAGACTTTGGTTGTCAGTATCTCAGAGGCCCTCTCCCCCAAGTTTGATGCTTTAAAAGCAGAAATTAAACAAGATATAACGGCTTTAACACAAGAAATTAGACAATTTTCAGTAAGGTTACAGGAGGCTGAGCAGAGAGTGTCTGATTTGGAGGACCTCACTACCTCATATGGCTCTAAATTCGAAAACATGAGTACAAGTATTCAAAAAACCTTATCTAGGCTAGAAGACCTAGAAAATCGTAGTAGAAGGAACAACATTAGAATAATAGGTCTCCCAGAAGAAAGCCAGTATGGGGACTTGGTCCTCTTTATCTCGGACACTCTCACTAAAGCTCTCAAATTTCCAGCGACACACCGTCAAGTCCTGGTAGAGAGGGCACACAGGCTTGGTCCACCCCGTACATCTAATAATAATTCTATCAGACCTAGACCTATAATTGCCAAACTACTTAACTATCAAGACAAACTTAAATTTTTACAACAATTCTGTAAAACTCAGTCACTTATTATTGATGGTGCTAAAATTTTAATTTTTCAGGATTTCTCGGCTGAGACAGCCTTAAAAAGGAAAGATCTGGCACCAATGTGCACTAAATTTATTAAACATGGCCTGGATGCCACCATCATTTTTCCTGCTAAACTTAAAGTAACAGTGAAGGATGTTACATATTTTTTTGCGGAGGCTGCCGCAGCAGAGAAATTTTTTACAACTTTGGACTTATCAGTACCAAAGGGGTTAGCTCTGGCAGAGTAGGCCTAATCATGGGTACAATTCCTTTATTTAGAGATAGATGGGGCACTTAGGGAAATTGCCTGAGCTCCCCCCCCTCCTCCTTTTGGGGGTCTCACTGTGGTCCCCCTTCTTTTTTTTTTTCTTCTTCCCCCTTTTTTTTTTCCTCTTTCTCTTCTTCTCCCTCCTTGCTGCTTCACCGCAGAGTAGGTTTAAAACTACAAGAAAATAGAAAAACTTAGGATTGTATCATGGAACGTGGGAGGGATTTCTACCCCTATTAAGCGAAAAGCTATACTGACACAATTAATGAAGTCCCAGATGGACATAGGGTTAATCCAAGAAACACACCTTAACTCAGAGGAATCCTCTAAACTCAAAACCTCATGGGTTAAAGAAGTGTTCTTTTCACCAAGTATTGGTAAAAAAAGGGGAGTAGCTATCTTAATAGGGAAAAAAGCCCAGATCGAGGTTGTGCACTGCGAGCCCGATCCGGAGGGAAGATTCGTTCTGTTAAAAATAAAACTCGCCCATGATACCTTTACACTATGTAATATATATGGCCCTAATACTCTTGACATATAATTTTGGAATAAAATACAATCTAAATTATTAATGTATAGTCAGGGACACCTCATTATTGGTGGGGATTTTAATATGGCGCCGCAATGTCCATTAGACAGGCTTCGAGAAACCACGAAACAGAAAAAACAGAAAAAGGATAATTTAGAATTTAAAATTATCAAGAAAATAAAACAAAATTTAGCACTACGGGATATATGGCGTATTCAAAACCCTGATGTACAGGAATTTACTTGTCTTTCAAAAGCACATAAAACCCTCTCACGAATAGACTTATTCCTTATAGATGAGCGTATAGGGCCTACAACCCTGCAAGCAAGAATCCTTCCCATGACAATATCAGATCATGTCCCCATTTCTTTGAATATTCAGATGAAACGGCCGCAAATTAAATCTTTGCGATTTTTTTCCCCACATTACTTAGTAACGGATATGAAATTTGAAACTCATCTCAGGTCAAAATTTGAGGAATTTATACAGTTCAACCATGAATATATTGAACGCCCAGAACTACTCTGGGATACCGCCAAGGCGGTTCTCAGAGGAGAAATATTAACCTATAATATCGCTCTAACTAAAAAATTAAAGACAAGAGAAAAAGAAATAAATAAGGCACTATCTAACTCGTATAATAAATTCTTACTGCATAAAAATGCCTCAAACTGGGCTAAGTATGTGCGAGCCAAAGAAACTAGGGACACATTTATCTTAACTCAACAAGTGCAGAAAGAACTAAAAACTCAGGCTAAATTCTACAGATTTGGGAACAAATCTGGAAAGATGTTGTCTAGATTGGTTAATAATGAAAAAAAAATATCCGTATATTGAAGAACTCTTAGATAAGGGAAAGCGAATTTTAGATCCTGATAGGATTGCAACTATATTAGTGAAATATTATCAAAATGTATATTCTGATAAGGGTTATGACCAAGATAAATCTGCAGAGTTTTGGAATAAGATTGTTAGCCCATCATTAACTGATGAATGCATCATCGGCCTTAATGCTCCTATATTGGTCCAAGAAGTAAAGTTGGCAATCTCTAAATCACCGATTAATAAGGCGGCTGGTCCGGATGGACTACCTAGCGAATTCTACAAAATACTAGTTGAAGAAAGTGCCCCATATTTAACAAACTTATATAACGAATATTATATTAAAGGCAAACCAGTCTCAGCCTCATTTTCCTTCTCCCACACAACCTTAATCCTTAAAGCAGGAAAAGATCCTAGGCTTAAAGAATCATATAGACCAATAGCCCTACTTAATTCAGACTACAAGATCTTAATGTCTATCTTAGCATCTAGACTACAGTTAATTCTGCCCAAAGTGATTCATCCGGATCAAGCCGGCTTTATGAATGGACGAAACTCCTCAGCCAAAATTAGGGAGGTATTGGTTACTTTGGAATACTACGAAAAGATCTTGGCGGGGAGAGAGGAAGACCCTGGGGCATCAGATACCGCTATTCTGTCCATTGACGCAGAAAAAGCATTTGACTCTGTTACATTTAAACATCTTAACACATCTTTGTTGAAATTTGGAATTAAGGGCAAATTCCCCCAATTCGTAGAGAGTCTTTACAAAAGATCAGCTACAAGCTTGATAACTAACGGTATGATAGCTCCATCAATAACTCTTGAAAGAGGAACGCGCCAGGGCTGCCCTCTCTCCCCGCTTTTGTTTAACATTGCCATTGAACCCTTGGCCATTATGATAAGGCAAAGTTTAGAGGGAATAAAGATCCTAAATCATGAGATGAAAATAGGTTTGTATGCAGATGATGTCTTGTTGTATTTATCAAATACCAAGGTTAATATTCCAAAACTGATGCAGATAATTGACCAATTCGGTACCTTCTCAGGGTATAAAATAAATGCATCTAAATCAGAAATCCTCTGGATCCGCAGGAGTAAGGATTCATGTTTGGAGAATCCATTTAAAAGAGTAAAAGAATCATTTAAATACCTAGGAATAATTATTCCTGCGAACTCAGATTTGGTATATGAGCTTAACATTCCCCCAATTATTAACCAATTTAAGGAAAAACTTAGAACTTGGCAAAGTCTGCCACTTTCAATCTCAGGAAGGATAGCATTGGTCAAAATGATCCTCCTCCCGAAATTACTATATATACTGCAGAATATTCCAGTAATCCTTTTTGAAAGAGATATACGCATGATCAATGGCCTAATCAGACAATTTCTCTGGCAAGGGAAAAGAGCATGAATATCTCTTAATAAATTTACCCTTCCACGTGATTATGGGGGCTTAGCACTCCCAGACATTAGAGCATACAATCTTAGTTTAAAGATTACATTCTAAATAACCAACTGGAAGCTAATATATGTGATCCATACCATCCTTTATCCCTTATACATTCACCCCCTAAGGAGCTGCCCCTAGAAATTAAAAAATTAAAAGTTATCTATAATCCTATCAGGGCATGGTGGAAAATTGCAAAAATTCTTTCAATTAACTTTAAGGCTTCGCACTACCTTCCCCTGATAGGGAATCCAAAATTCCAACCTGGATTACATTCTGAGGTTTTTAATAGATGGCATACGAAAGGGCTAAATAGAATGATCTTGCTGATAGATGCTGATAGGAAAATTATTAAAACATTTGAAGCACTGAAAAGAGAATTTACTCTGCCTAATAAAGACTTCTTTGCCTACTTACAGGTAAGGCATTTCCTGGCTGAAATAGTCAGAGAAGAGGGCTGGGGTTGGAAACTAGGCAAGGTGGAAAACTGGCTTACACTTATGAAGGCTGATTACATGTCTATCTCTGTGGCCTATCAATTATTGGTTGGCAGTAGGGGCAACTGTAACCTGTCAAGGATTGCTGAAACATGGACTCTATTTCTACCACAGAATAGGGTCGACTCAAAAATCCTGCAACATTCTATAGGAAAAGTGGCTAAAATAACCTTGTCTGCCACATGGCGCGAAGCACATATTAAACTGCTCCACAGGGCATACTTCACTCCGGAGATGGGCTTTAAGGTGCACAACCTGGGTTTTGACAAATGCCCGAAATGTTCTCTCCCAGATGCTAATATAGTGCATATGTTCTGGTCTTGCCCAAAAGTACCTGGCACAAACTTGAATATTGGCTGAATAAGGTATTGAAGATTCCACCTATATCTTTTACTTTATTTCAGATCATACTATGTATTGACAATTTAATTAAACATCATCCTAATGATAAATTGATATCTATCTCTATTTTAGCCACTAGATATTTAATATGCAAAAAATGGAAAATGCGCTCGGTACCAAGTGTGCAGGAAATTCAAAACTGCCTCAAGAAACAATGCTTATTAGAACAAAAAGACACAGACATTAACAACGAAGAGGACATTAGGAAATGTTTTAATAAATGGGCAATATATATTAAATCACTACGCGAAAATGATAGAGATTATATAATCTTTCCTTTCCAAAATTCAGAAATGATCCTGTTAGGTATTTGGTAGAGGGAGCAGCAGGGAAGGGGATTTTATCCCTTTTTTTTTTTCTCTTCTTCTTTTTTAAGATTTTGGTTGATTATTTTATTTTTATTTTTACTTTTTTTTTCGATTAAAAATAGAAAATCCCAACGCAGGGCGACTTAAAGGGACAGTCAAGGCCAAAAAAAACTTTATTTTTCAAATAGGGCATGTAATTTTAAACAACTTTCCAATTTACTTTTATCAACAATTTTGCTTTGTTCTCTTGATATTCTAGTTGAGAGCAAACCTAGGAAGGCTCATATGATAATTTCTAAGCCCTTGAAGGCCGCCTCTAATCACATGCTTTTGTATTTGCTTTTTCACAACAGGGGAGAGTAGTTCAGGTAAACCATATAGATAGCATTGTGATCACGCCCGTGGGTTGTGGCAGACACTGCACTAATTGGCTAAAATGCAAGTCAATAGATAATAACTAAAAGTCATGTGATTAGGGGCGGTCAGGAGATGCTTAGATACAAGATAGTCACAGCAGTAAAAAGTGTATTAATATACCTGTGTTGGTTATGCAAAACTGGGGAATGGGTAATAAAGGGATTATCTATCTTTTTAAACAACAAAAATTTTGGTGTTGACTGTCCCTTTAAGGGAATAAGATTTTGTTTTCAGTTTTAGACTTGAAAGAAGATAATACTTGCTTTTTTACAGGTAGGAGAAACTGTAGGTTAAATATTATTTTACATAGCTTGCTTCTGTTTTCTTCTGCTGAAATTATTTGAACTTCAAGATGAGGACAAGTGTTTTTTGTTTTTCATCTCCTTAAATATTGCCATGAACTGAATTTGTATTACTGCATAATGTCACCCTCTGTTGGTTAATAAAAAAGAATATAAAAAAAAAAAAAATTGCATACTCTGTCTGAATAATGGAAGAAGAAATTTGACTTTACTGTCCCTTAAAACTACTATTAACTAAAGTGACATGAAACCCAATATTTTTCTTTCATGATTCAGATAGAGCATGCACTTTTAAACAAATTTCTAATTTAAATCTGTTATCAAAATTTTTTTTGCTTTCTTGGGATTTTTTTTTTTTTTTTTTTAAATCTCAGGAGCATGCACGTGTCTGGAGCACCAGATGGCAGCAGTTTTACCAGAATGTTATCCATTTACAAGAGCATTAGATGGCAGCACTATTTCCTGCCAAGTAGTGCTCCAAGCACTTACGTAGATATCTCTTCAACAAAGAATACAATGTGAACAAAGCAAATTTGATAATATAAGTAAATTGGAAACTTCAGAATCACAAAATAAAATGTTTGGGTTTCATATCCCTTAAATGGCACTGTGTAAAGCAGACATTATACTGTGTGCTGTGCCAAAATGACCAACAAGGCTCAGACTTGGGTACTTGGTTTTCTCCATCTATCTGTCTACCTGTAGTCATCTTATAAGCTCCTTTGGGCGCCAGTACATTAATGACACCCAGATCACTCCCCTTCTAGTAAATCAGATCATCTGCCTATCTATAATTTGATTTTCTATGTATCTTTCTACTTATTTCCCTGCCTTATAGCACATCAGACATCACAGTGGGTACCTTACTAACCACAACTGTGGTACGCTGTCTTCATTTACTCTTCTCATATCCAATCACATGTGCAATTCTATTTCTGTTACTGATTACTAAGATTATTCTAACTGCCTACCCAATGACTGAATCTTTCATCCCTAGTCCATCATAAATGCCTGTACACATATTTACCTGGCAAGTCATTCACCTGTACTTATCTGCTAATCATTACACAGGGCCCAATATGCTACACATTCTACTTATCAGTCTGTTTCTCACCTTTCATAGCTTTAAATAACTCTTTGAAAACACACCTATTTATAGAAGCTTATGAGCTTTCCCATAGTGATTTTACAAAACTATTAGCCCCCCAAATAATTTGCCAGCTCTCACTAATTGCAAGCAAGTCTGTTCTCCTAGCATCGATTCTGTTTGATCAACCCATAAACCATTTTAAACACTTCTCAATTCCAGTCCTCAATACTCACAAATAAGCTAGATTTTCAGGATTAGTTTATATGAGAGCAGGTCATAACCATGGTTACTGATCAGTTGTTTATTTCACCTGTACTCTAGTTCAGATATCCAGAAAAGTTGCCCTTTTAGTGTGCCCTGACGACCAAAATTGACAACTCATCTCCTACATTATCCGTTCTTAAAGAGAGATTAATAATTTGATATAAATTTTTTGTTTACAGTTGGTAAAACTACACTGCAATATGCTTTTATCAGGGGTCCCAGGTAAGGCTGTAATTAGTAGTGGCGTTTTTATGGGGGCCTGGTGATGCCTAAGCTCCACCTGAGTAATGTCTGTGTGAACCCTCCCTTTTGCAAATCAGGGCTCACAGTGAACAAAAGTGTATGGAGTTTTTTTTAAAATATGGTGACATTTCCAAGATAGCCGTCGCAGTGTTGTTGTACGTAGAAACTTGCCACCATGTTTGTACAGGAAGGCAAGTGAACTAACCAAGGAGGAAGGATGACACATAGTCACAGAAAATCAGCTCATCTTACCCCTGTATGGTTGCCAGCCCTACATTTGTTAATTGCAAATTTCAAGAAAGACTGCTGCTATTGAAATGGGGGACCCTACTTTTGCCCTGGGGCCAATTGATATCTAGTTATACCCCTGACTTTCATTATTTATCTTACCCCTTTTTTGTGTAATTTATCTCTAAAAATTGTTTATTTTCTAATTGTTGGAGCTGAAAATGCCCAAATAATCTAAATATATGTGAAATAGGCATGGACTGGACTGTCTGAGGTTTGAATATGGGTATAGGGAAGTGTTTTGGCAGTCAGGACACAGACTCACCTGTATATATGTATTTCTGGGATCCAAGCACTCACTGTATATGTGAATTGCCTGGGTGCTCTCTATGGTAGATAGGTAGAAACTTCAAGAAAAGAAGAGGCACTCACATGACTTAGTAAACATTAGATTTATTTGTATTTTATCAAAAAAAGTTCAGTCAACGTTTCGGTCCTCACAGGGACCTTTGTCAAGACTGTTTCTCAGTTCGAGAGTGTGTAATATGCTCAGTGGTGATATATATATATATATATATATATATATATATATATATCAAGCAAAGTCCGTAGAGAGCACTCGCCATGATGCAAACACAATATTTATTGAGGTTTAACATTTTCAGGGAGTAAACCCATCTTCAGACATGTGGAGAAAAACAATATCAGTGCCCTTACCAATTGCTACTATTTAATGAGGGATAGAGATCCGCACGCCACCGGCTCCCACGCCCCTGCGTCCTGCCCGAACCTGGAAGCAGTCCCTAGTGACATCATTGCTTTGGTAAATGCACTGTACGATATTATTGTTTTTCTCCACATGTCTGAAGATGGGGTTACTCCCCGAAAACGTTAGCACCTCAATAAATATTTTGTTTGCATCATGGCCAGAGCTCTATATATGTACAGTATATATGTGTGTACATATGTATTGTGCTTTCTATACCGATATACGTTCATTGGAGATCTTTGCAGTTAAGTAGATAAAAACATGTAAAAGCATAGTAATGCAATATTCATATTTAATAAAGTGTTATACTGTGTTGTACTGTAAATATTTGACATTCCAATGTTCTGCACATAGCAGAATATGTTCTATTATTATTATATTATATTATATATAACGTATAAGAAATTACTTCTTTAAGTTTATTTTTGTATCTCCCATATTCCCCATTGGGATTTTTCTGATAGCTATGTTTACACATTTTTTTTTTTTCATCCTATACTTAAGTATAGAAACTTTCAGTATAGGTAGGGATACCACAGGCAAAATCGGATATTTTAAAAGCTAATATAAAGGTAAAGAAACTATAAACAATTTAATACACTCCAGCAAGTAAAATAGAGAATTGTGAACAAATTATGAAATACAGCCCCAGACCATTATCCCTTCTCCACGGTAGGCACTATGCATTCAGGTAGGTAGCAATCTTGTGCTGATGTTGCTTCCAGCGATCCAACAGCCAATAGGTGATATTTACGTTCTACGTGCTTCAGCACTCAGCAGCTCTGTGAATTTGCCTGGTCTACCACTTTGTGCTAGATTGATCAATGCTGAGGCGTACAGGGGCGCGTATACGCGCCCCTGTACGTCTCAGCTCGCCTGTGGCGGGGTGAAATTACCCGCAGGTAATTAACATTGCACACGAGCGCAATTTTGCGCTTGCGTGCAATCCCGCCCCCTGCCCGCGCACAGCCAATCACGCACGGGCAGAAGCTGTCAAGCTCCTCGGTCGGACTCGACCAAGGAGATTGAATTTCGCCACAATAGAGGTGGCGTAGATGTTAGGGAAGCAGCGGTCTGGTGACCGCTGCTTGATAAATCACGGCGAGCAAGTTCTTGAGAGAACTTGCTGCCATAGAGGCTTGATAAATCGAGCCCTTTGTGGTTGTTCTGTTGTTGCTCCTAGATACTTCTATTTCACAATAATAGACCTTACAGTTTACCGGGGTAGATCTAGTGCTAAATTTTAGGCACAGATTAGCAATGTGTGATGCTGAAACACCTGAACTCAATAATTAGTAGGGGTGTGCAGATACGTTTGGCCATATAGTATATTAAACCCTTGAAACACACAGCTTCAATACTGTAACAACACAGCCTGTGTAATGTAAAGACGAGATGGATGAAATCATTGGCTGTTCATCTCTGTAGAAATCACAGGATCATGCAGTCCCCTATACTTCGCTGTTTGCAAACTCTATTCTAGCATCTTCAATTCCAGACATCCCAAACTGCAAAAACTCATTTCAGGAAGGTGGCTTCTCCCGCTACTGCGCCGCCACCCCCCCCAGTTATATATTGGACACCTTGAAACCATAAATAAGATATAGACTTATCATTAAAGTAGCTTCCCACTTAAGTCACATTAAAAAAAAAGTAGCTTTTTTGCACAACCACATACAACAAAACCTATTTTCCAGTGATTATCGTAAACTTGTTGAATGCTCAAATATTTTAGAATACGAAGTTTAATTACGTGCAGTAAATAAGGTAGTATTTGTGTTTTTATTTTATTAAAATCAGTGCATCGTTACTGATGCATGCTTTGAGGGTTCTATAACATCCCAGCAACTAAAGGCATTCCTTAAAGAAACACTTTTCCGGATTTGGGTCACATTGGATCATGGTACTTGTAGTTTCAGGGAGATTGTACTCCATTTTCTGGCATCAGGGAGCCGCTATTTCAATCAGGGAGACTCCCTGAACTTCAGGGAGACTTGGGATGTCTGCAATTCACTTAGTAAAAGTGAGAACTATAGCTTACCAGCCACACCTACAGACTACCCACCCATGCCACCTCATTGCCTTGCTTTTGCCCATGATCAGTCTGGCACCCACCATTACACCAGTATCTACAGGCTGCTTGGCCCACACATGGCTGACAAGGCTCTGCACACTGCTTTATGGCCCATGGTACTGACCAGAAAATTTTAGAATTCATGGTCATGTATTAAACATGCTATTTATTTTCCTGTGTGCAGAAATCCGTATTTTAATGGCTTCTGTGATGTGAATTTTGCCTTGCGTTCGATTCTGCCTAGTGTGGTACATCCATTTGTTGAACAGGTTTAATCAATCTGAACAACTAAATTGTCACAAATTTTCTTAAATGGTAATTTCCCAAACTCACCACATATAATTCTGTTAAATAATTATTCCAGTTAGCAGCTGTTGCCTTATCCATATAGCGACATTTGCAGAAGATTTTTACAATGTGGGATAAAAAAGGGGGACAAGTATAGGAGGTCAAAATCTGTGCCTGTCCTGGGATACTACCAGCTGACAAATATGCTTACATATGCAGACATCCCAACTCTCCCTGAAGTTCAGGGAGTCTCCCTGATTGTAACAGCGGCTCCCTGATGCCAGCAAATGGAATGCAATCTCCTTGAAACTGCAAGTACCCTGATCCAATGTGGCCCAAATCCGGAAAAGTTTATTTGCTGGGACATTAGAACCCTCAAAGTATGCATCAGTAACCAAAAAGCCCCTACTGATTTTAATAAAATAAAACACAAATACTACGTTATTTACTGCACAACTTTGTATTCTAAAATATTTAAGCATTCATTCAACAAGCGTACGATCACTGGAAAATAGGTTTGGGATGTCTGAACGTAAATCTCAAATTGTAATCATATTAGAATCTGTAATACACCGGTGTTTTCGATGAATTGCAGTTCTCGACAGAACACCGGTAAGACGCTACAAAGTTGAACAAAGTAACATGAATTATTTATGGATTGGATACAGTAGTGTGACCCTTCAGTGCTTTCCGTTTTGATCGCCAGTTCGCCACACGTGACGTGAGGCTTCCTGTTGATCACGTGTGTGTCATGGCGGCGTCCAGTGACAGCTCTGTACTGACCCCGGGACAGGGGGATACCCCTTCACCGGCTGGACCCGGGGGGGAAATTCTGCAATACAGCATGATCCTGGAGCACCTGGTGGGAGATAAGAGACAACCCAAGGTGATGGTCCCGGCAGGGCTCGGTGGCATACCGTCTCTGCTGAAAAGCGAGGAACAGAAGACGATGGAACGAGTTATGGAGAGCTGCGCCTTCAAGGCAGCATTGGCATGTGTGGGCGGTGAGTCGGGCACATACAGACAGTGACAGCTTTATGTGATGGACACAGCTCAGAGGGATACACTGATGTACTGGATCGAGGAGGGTATTGGTATAGGGCAGAGCATAGCTCTTATTTAGCGAATCAACGCTAAACACCTGTCTATGTAAGGAGTTAGTAAAAATTAGCTTTGTTAAGCCTTGATACCTCAGAGACGCTTATTGTGAAGGCTGTCATGAGGTTTTCCTGATATACAGCAGCTCAATGGTAGGGCAAATGTTTAGATTGATGATGTTATGGTGGCAAGCAGAAACCTGATAAACAGAATGGTTTACAGTATAATGCACATAGTCATGTTAATATTTTTGCAGGTACCAAAATGTAATAGCAGTGAATGTCATATCTACAGTGTTAAAGTGGTTAACACACAGGTGCAGCAATGCTGTAACCAGGGCCTCCACTAATTTTGGGGCCTCTTACTCAGCCATTGATCAGCCTCCCCCCTTTGACATGTGCAATTTTTGACCAAGTAACAATGTTTTGGGCAACCTTGTTGCGTGAGATAAAAATATGAAAGTAGTGGACAGTATATCCTTGTATGTATTAAAGACCCACATTGCATTGAATCTCATGAAGTTGCAGCCCTCTTAGCCATTCAAGTGGTCAATTCTATTTCTAACGCATAAAAAAAGTTTAGTCCAAATGGAATTTTGTTTATGATGTTGATCAAGATGATTGCAATATTCTTGTGAGATCCTCTGGGGAGTGAGATTATTGGTTGGCAGTTTCCTACAACCACGCTGTGGTTATTAACTTAGTCATGATAATCATATGAAAGGACTACATTCTTATTAGGGCATCAAAAGATACTACAAAGCTCAGATGCAAAGTCTCAAGTAAGAGACATATCCCTTTAATGAATATGTCACTAAAAGAAGTACATTTAACACCTCTTGCTTTTGTGTTAAATTGTTTGTTTGTCTCACACTCCATAGAGAGGTCAAAAAACAAAATGCTGCAAATTTCCTATGCGAGCCATTTAATTTGCAGCATTTACAGGTTACAGAATTTGAGGATTAGGGAGTGTGGGACAAGCACAGCGTTTTCACAAAAACACAAGATGTTAAATGTTCTTTTAAACGGACAGTCAATGTTGATGGTTCAGATAGGGCATGCAAAATTTTAAACAACTTTCAAATTTGCTTTTATCATTAAATTTGCTTTGTTCTCTTGGTATTCTTTGTTGAAAGCTAAACCAAGTTAGGCTCATATGCTAATAACTAATTTGTTAAAGGGCGCCTCTAATCTCAGTGCATTTTGACAGTTTTTACAGCTAGACAGTGCTAGTTCATGTGTGCCACATAGATAACATTGTGCTCACTCCCGCTAGTTACCTAGTAGTCAGCACTGATTGGCTAAAATTCAAGTCTGTCAAAAGAACTGAAATAAGGGGGCAGTCCTCAGAGAGGCTTAGATCAAAGGTAATCACAGAGATAAAAATAATATTGATATAACCGTGTTTGTTATCCAAAGCTATGGAATGGGTAATAAAGGGATTATATTTTTAAACAAAAAAATTCTGGAGTAGACTGTCCCTTTAACCCCTTAATGACCGAGGACGTGCAGGGTACGTCCTCAAAAAAAAGGCAGTTAACGCCTGAGGACGTACCCTGCACGTCCTCGGTGTGGAAAGCAGCTGGAAGCGATCCTGCTCGCTTCCAGCTGCTTTCCGGTTATTGCAGTGATGCCTCGATATGGAGGCATCCTGCAATAACCTCACATGGCCATCCGATGCAGAGAGAGCCACTCTGTGGCCCTCTCTGCACCGGACATCGATGGCCGGTATCGTTGGTGGGTGGGAGCCGAATTGGGAGGCGGGTGGGGCGGCCATCGGTGTTGCGCGTGACGTCACGGGGGGCGGGATCGGGGGCGGGACCGTCGGGGGCGCGCACGGGCGCGCGCGTGCACGGGGCGGGAGCGGGTGGGAACCGCTACACTACGGAAAATCTTTTCATAAAATCTGCCTAATCTTGTTTGTGCAAAAGCACAAAAAGCGATCGTGGAGGGGTGGGGGGGTTGGTTTGTGTGTGGGGAAGCTCAACTTTCAACAAATTAAAAAAACAAACAATTTTTTCTTCTAAACTTGGTACTGGCAGACAGCTGCCAGTACCCAAGATGGCGCCCAGTAAGTTAGAGTGGGAGGGGATAGAGCTGTTTGGGGGGGGGGGTCAGTGAGGTTGGGGGCTAAGGGGGGATAGTACACAGCAGCATATGTAAATATGCTTAAAAAAATCATTAAAAAAAATATATATAGCTTTTATTTTAGTACTGGCAGACTTTCTGCCAGTACTTAAGATGGCGGGGACAATTGTGGGGTGGGGGAGGGAAGAGAGCTGTTTGGGAGGGATCAGGGGGTCTGATGTTTCAGGTGGGAGGCTGAGCTCTACACTAAATCTAATATTAACCCTGCAAGCTCCCTACAAGCTACCTAATTAACCCCTTCACTGCTAGCCATAATACACGTGTGATGCGCAGCGGCATTTAGCGGCCTTCTAAATACCAAAAAGCAACGCCAAAGCCATATATGTCTGCTATTTCTGAACAAAGGGGATCCCAGAGAAGCATTTACAACCATTTGTGCCATAACTGCACAAGCTGTTTGTAAATGATTTCAGTGAGAAACCTAAAATTGTGAAAAATTTTACGTTTTTTTTTAATTTGATCGCATTTGGCGGTGAAATGGTGGCATGAAATATACCAAAATGGGCCTAGATCAATACTTGGGGTTGTCTACTACACTACACTAAAGCTAAAATGAACCCTACAAGCTCCCTACATGCTCCCTAATTAACCCCTTCACTGCTGGGCATAATACACGTGTGGTGCGCAGTGGCATTTAGTGGCATTCTAATTACCAAAAAGAAACACCAAAGCCATATAAGTCTGCTATTTCTGAACAAAGGGGATCACAGAGAAGAATTTACAACCATTTGTGCCATAATTGCACAAACTATTTGTAAATAATTTCAGTGAGAAACCTAAAGTTTGTGAAAAAAATTGTGAAAAAGTGAACGATTTTTTTTATTTGATCGCATTTGGCGGTGAAATGGTGGCATGAAATATACCAAAATTGGCCTAGATCAATACTTTGGGTTGTCTACTAAAAAAAAATATATACATGTCAATGGATATTCAGGGATTCCTGAAAGATATTAGTGTTCTAATGTAACTAGCGCTAATTTTGAAAAAAAAGTGGTTTGCAAATAGCAAAGTGCTACTTGTATTTATGGCCCTATAACTTACAAAAAAAGCAAAGAAGATGTAAACATTGGGTATTTCTAAACTCAGGACAAAATTTAGAAACTATTTAGCATAGGTGTTTTTTGGTGGTTGTAGATGTGTAACAGATTTTGGGGGTCAAAGTTAGAAAAAGTGTTTTTTTTTTCAATTTTTCCTCATATTTTATAATTTTTTATAGTAAATTATAAGATATGATGAAAATAATGGTATCTTTTGAAAGTCCATTTAATGGCGAGAAAAACGGTATATAATATGTGTGGGTACAGTAAATGAGTAAGAGGAAAATTACAGCTAAACACAAACACCGCAAAAATGTAAAAATAGCCTTGGTCCCAAACGGACAGAAAATGGAAAAGTGCTGCGGTCATTAAGGGGTTAAAGGGCTCAGTACTGACTTACAGTCCACTGAAATGATACTACCCAGAAAGTTATAGAGTGTTTGTTTGTGGGACGCAACTCTGAGCAACAACCTTACAAAAAAAAATTAGTTTAAGATTTGGTTGATTTACTTACTAATGTTGTAATGTACATACTTGTATTGTGGTAATATATAGCGGATAGTTATGAAATTGTATTCAAGGAAATTACAGACTTTTACAGACTTATTAGAGGTATGGTGAGGCAGCCTTTTTTTATAAATACAGTTGAATTATAATTTAACAAAAAACATACAAGAAAAATTATGAATAAAAAAAACCCCTCCTATTTCTTTATTGAAAACCCAAATTTTAGGCGGTTTCTGGACAGCTGCCATGGCTGGCAGCAATATTAACTGCAGAGAAGGTGACAACTGACAATCCACTGAATATCCATTGATTCCCACATCATCCAGCAATGCAACTACTAACAAGAATTTCTGCTCACAGCAATGCAAATAAAGATTAATAAAGGAAACCTTCTCTGCATGTTGATCTGGGCCTTCAGGATCTGTGGTGGCCGCAAGCCTCAACACCTCCCCCAGTTCTTGGGGTAAGCAAGAAATGAGCATGGTCCTTCACTTTTCTTACAACACCACGTGTAAAAGCTCTTTTTTTTTTTTTTTTTTTTTTTAAAATGAATAATTTTTTATTAAAGGTTGTTACATATAAGTACAAAGAAGGGACAATATCATCTGATATCTTTTGAAACACGGTTAAATACAAGAAGGATAGAGGAGAAAGAACATTCGAAAATCAAACAAAATATATCTTGATTTACAGGCTATTCAAAATATATAAAAAAAAGAACAATAAGGTCATAACCTATATCAAAGTTAATTACATTAAAGAGAATTACCAGCAATACCTCCCCTAGTCAAACAATTAATTTATAAAACCGATAGATACTTCAAAAATTACTTTGGTAGACTAGAATGACATGTCCCAAAAAAAAAAATAAAAGAAAAAATAAAGAAACAGATCAAACACAATGTAGCAAGGGAAGATTACAATGACCTTTTCTTATTTAACCCCTTCTTAGCCCTTGCTATTTCACTAATTCGACCTTATTTTTATATGGAAGTTTAGAACCACCACGGATTCACTTATCAAGTTCCTTACTTGAGGGAATTGGGGAGGGGAGAGCCCTTAAAAAATCAAACAAAAAAGAAATAAAGAAAAAAAAAAAAAAAAGGAGGGGGGAAACCACCCCACCCCCTTCATTTTATTTATCTAATATCATATTTTCTAAAGGTGTTAGCAGCTGCCTCTGTACATTGCAGCGTTTCTGAATTATTTGCGTTATCAAATTGTTCTATTATATATTGAGTTTGCAAAAGAAATGTTAAATTATTTATAGTGGGCGCCCTTTTTTTCTTCCAGTTTTTAAGAATGAGATATCTCCCACCCAAGATTGTTGTATTAATAAATTCTCTATTAATAGATTTATCACGTGTATCTAGTAAAAAAAAAAAAAATATATGATCGCGTTCTATGAGAAAGTTTGTAGATATCACTTTACTTAACCAGAATTGTATACGTTTCCAAAATTGTGTAATTTTTGGGCAGCTCCAAAATATGTGAACCAGGTCAGCTACAGATGAACAACATCGGGGACAGAGATTTAAGACTTGCGAAGACCATTTATTTATTCTAGCTGGCGTAATATATGCTCTATATAAGAATTTTACGTGGATTTCTTGCCAATTTGCAGAGAGTGTAGCGTTGTCTAAAACAATTATACTATGTTTCACTTTATCTTCATTCAGGTTTGGAATGTCTGATTGCCATTTTGAACAGATCTCTACAATATTAGACTCCCCTGTTTTTAAGAGAACCATATTATACCAATACTTAATAGAACGTTTACCTGCGTTAAAAATTGCCAAACCCATTTTCATTCCTGGATGCGTCCAAGCAGTTTTACTACCTTTGGAAACTTCGAAGTACCAGTGTCTAACTTGGAGGTATGCATAGAAGTCAAGATTCTGTAACTGAAAACACTCTTTAAGTTTTTCAAATGAATTTATATTATAAGATCCTTTAGTTGTGTTAGATAAGTAAGCCCGGCACGAGCCCATTTCCTGAATACTTGATTATACAAACCAGGAGAAAATTGTGGATCCCCTATAATAGGTAACAAATCAGAAATGTAAGGATCACAATCTAGTCTACGTCGTATATCCTGCCAGGCTAATATAATGTGCAACATTGTTTGTTTTTTTACTTTCTTTGGAGTGTAAAAGCTCTTTTTCTGACTGAAAATTCTTTCTGACTTGCACTGTCATTCTAAATCCAAGCGACGGCCTAATGGGCTATAGATCCTGCCCTAACATTAACAAATAAGCGTGGCACGATAGACAAGTGGGAGCAAGAAGTGCTTCTGCTAATCCAGAGCCCTGTCAAGAGTGAGAGCGTCGGGTTTGCTTGCTATTACCATCTGTGACCACACAAAATCCTAAAGCTGACACAGGAGATAAGATGCTGAAGGCTGTCTCTGTAATGCAGAGGATGGTTATGAGGACATCAAACACACAAAATATTTGGTGATTCACACAGAGCATACAGTTTAAAAAAGGTTTCCAATTTACTTTTCTGATCACATTTACTTAATTCCCATGTTATTCTTTGATGAAGAGATACCTAGTTAGGTGTCTGGAGCACTACTTGAAAGGAAATGGTGATGCCGTCTAGTGCTGTTGTAAATGCTGCTATATAGTACTCCAAACATGTGCACGTTCCTGAGCGTATATCCATGCTTTTCAACAAAAGATGCAAAGAGAACAAGAAAAGGATATAATAGTAAATTAGAAAGTTGTTTAAAAGTGCATGCTCTATCTGAATCGTGAAAGAAAACCTTTTTGTTTCATGTCCCTTTAACCACAACAGGCTCTTGTAATGCATTGCACCATGCTCTGGAGGTGAGCAACGCAATTAGTGGTATGCAGTCACCAGTGGCAATTAATACTGGGTCAGGTGACCCTGGCAGTGTACTCCTGGTCTTGAAGCCTACCAATGGCATAGCCCACTTCATGAAGACCATCAAATACACTTTCAGTCCGGAGGCAACTATGGTAATTACCAATTTGCCTGTACAGCAGGCTTTTATTAAAGGGATATGAAACCCAAAATGTCTATTTCGTGGTTCAGATAGAGCATACAGTTTTAAACAACTTTCCAAATTTTCTACTCTCAAATTTTCTTTATTCTCTTGGTATCCTTTGTTGAAAAAGCAGCAATGCACAGCTGGAGCTAGCTTAACTTTGGGTGGGCCAGTAACTTGAGGCATATATGCGCAGCCACCAATCAGCTGCTCCTGAGCCTACCTAGGTATCCTTTGCAACAGCGGAAACCAAGAGAAAAAAACAACAAAATAGATAATAGAAGTAAATTGGAAAGTTGTTCAAAATCAAATGCTCTATCGGAATCATGAAATAAAATTGTTTTTCATGGCCCTTTAAGGAACTAATGACTACCAAGGTCTTTCCTCCATAACTGCTATTAATGAGACATTCCTGAAGGTTTACAAATGGGAATACAATGACTCCACGGCAGGGGAATTTCTTGTCAGCCCTGGCATCTTACAATATGAGAACTCTTCGGCCCTGAGTGGTTCAGGTATGGGGGGACCTTGCACTGTGTCTCTAAGAAGGGCATTTTGTTACTGTGCAAAGAAACCGGATTGGATAAAATAAGTGAAGTAGAAAGGATTTGCTGTTCAGTATCAATGTTACTGGGTTTTGTCCTACCTGTAACTCATTCACTACTTTTTATTATCACAAGACAAATTCTAGAACGAGATCTGAGCTATGGTTTCCTCTTGAAAACGCCTGAGCTCAGGGGCCAAAATATGCTTTTGTCTGCACATGGGAATCTGAGGTATTGTCCGTTGGGTTCATAGTCTTACCCCTTTAGACCGTTTTTCAGACATTGTTATATTTGTATTCTGGCTATATGTTGTTTTGATAAACACGCCACTGTTCAAGAGGTTTGTAACAGAGCTATGCTAATTTAAACTACCTAAATTGTAATGCTTATACAGGAACATAGCTTTGTTACCTTTGCAAATTGGATAGTTAAAGGGACAGTCTAGCTCCCAGAATTGTTATTGTTTAAAAAGATAGATAATCCCTTTAGTACCCATTTCCCTAGCTTTGCATAACCAACACTGTTATATTAATATACTTTTTACCTCTGTGATTACCTTGTTGTCTAAGCCTCTGCAGGACTGCCCCCTTATTTCAGCTTTTTCGACAGACCTGGCATTTTAGCTAATCAGTGCCCTCTCATAAGTATTTCCATGGGTTTGAGCACATGTTATCTATATGGAACACACATGAACTAACACCCTCTAGCAGTGAAAAACTGAGAATGCATTCAGGTAAGAGGGCAACCTTCAAGGGCTTAGAAATTTGCATGAGCCAACCTAGGTTAGCTTTCAACTAAGAATACAAAGAGAACAAAGCAAATTTGATGATAAAAAGTAAATTGAAAGTTGTTTTCAAATTTTTATGCCCTAGTCTGAATCATTGAACGTTTTATTTTGACTAGACTGACCCTTTAATTCATTCCGTTGCCACCGTGACTTTAAAAGTGCATGCCTATCTAAATCATGAAAGTTTAATTTGACTAGACTGTCCCTTTAAGAATGTCATGGACACTGATAGGAAATTAGACTGCCTATATATGTAAAGGGACAGTCTTGGCCAAAATAAACTTTCATGATTCAGATTAGAGCATGTAATTTTAAACAATTTTCCAATACTTTTATCACCAATTTTGCTTTGTTCTCTTGGTATCTTAGTTAAAGCTTAACCTAGGAGGTTCATATCTAATTTCTTAGACCTTGAAGCCCATCCTCTTTCAGATTGCATTTTAACAGTTTTTCACCACTGGAGGGTGTTAGTTCACATATTTCATATAGATAGGCTGACCATATTGCGGCTTTAAGAAGGAACACATAGAAAAAATACATATGTCAGGGTTCTTATACATAACATTCTTTAAATAGCCCTGAAAACTGCCCTGACATATTTTTTCATATGTTGTCCCTTTTTAAAGCGGCAATATGGTCACCCTACATATAGATAACACTGTGCTCGTGCACATGAAGTAATCTGGGAGCAGGCACTGATTGGCTAGACTGGCAAGTCTGTCAAAAGAACTGAAAAAAAGGGGCAGTTTGCAGAGGGCTTAGATACAAGATAATCACAGAGTTAAAAGTATATTATTATAACTGTGTTGGTTATGCAAAACTGGGGAAATGGGTAATAAAGGGATTATCTATCTTTTAAAACAATAAAAATTCTGGTGTAGACTGTCCCTTTAAGAGCTGTTATACCGTTTGACTTTTACTTAGTATTAGTGAAAGTGCAACTTAATGAGTGCCTCTTATAAAATTAGCATGTGAGCCTACCTAGGTTTAGCTTTCACAAAGAATAACAAGAGAACAAAGGCAAATTTAATGATAAAAGTAAATTGGAAAGTTTGTTTAAAATTGTATGCCCTATCTGAATCATGAAAGTTTTATTTTGACTAGACTGAACCCTTTCATTCAGTTCCGTTGCCACCAGGTGACTTATATTTAGAGTGAGCAGTGGGGACTGTGTTGGAATGTCACTGAATTATTTATTCATTGAAGGGTTTGGTTGAGCCCTGCAGTACACTAAGAGTAAGTGGGTTAATTATTATATAAAAGATAGCAAAGTTCATTTAGGGTCCTAATTAAGTTCAGATATATGTCCATAATAAAACTACAGTGTACAAATGTGAAACTGGAACACACAGCTTTCCTCGCAGTTCGACCCCTCCATTGAATGTACTTACAAGCTAATACCTCAATAATATGAGGTAATTATGCGCTGGTGGGCTCTGTAGTGCGGTAAATCCTCAGTCCTGAAAACGGATGTGTGAACGGGCCACGTCCCCTCTCCTTTTCAATCTTTCTACGCTCTTTCTGCGACTCCTTCTGTTTATATACACACCCCGTATAGGCCGCTCCTGAGTATAAGCCGGGACCCTTAAAGTTGTTGCCATTTTAAAGAAATTAAATTTTTACTTAAAATAAGTATACACTTTACTGCCTTCTCTTAACCCACTCACCTCCTTCCCTCACACAGTGCCCAGTAACTCACCCTATTAACTACCTACCTACAAGCCTCCCCTCAGCCCTCCTCACCCTTTTAGCCCCCTTCTTCCTCACACAACCCCCTCCTCACTACTTATCATACATGCCCCAATCCTGACTCATCCTCAGCACACAGCACATAATGTGCTCCCACCCTGGCTCCCACTCCCATCCTTTGTGCTACAGATATTTACTTGTAGTTCTCAAAGGGTTTACACTTGTAGTAGGTACCAGTAAATCAAACTCAGTACTGTTAGATGACATTGGAGATCAATTTTAGTGTAACCTCAATCCTGGGCACGCCGCCGCCTGTGTCACAGGCTGATACCGGTAACTCACAGAAGCTCCTGCTCTCATCTTAAGCTTATCCACTCCCATCCTGAGCACATCAATGTGGGCCGCAGTGGTTTCTGGGGGCATATACTGTGCCGACATCTACTTCTGTAGCAAGGTTCGTGGCCAATTAAGAATACAAGCTTTGAGTAGGGGATCGTCCCTAGTGCTCATCCTATCAGAGAGTGTTGTGTGCGGGAGCATAGGGTTGTCCGGGCTGTAGCTGACAGAATCTCCAGGAAGCCCAGTGTTTGTGCAAAATTCATTCCCTCCCTCCGCAGCTCTTGCTTAACCCTGCACCAACCACTCAGAGCTACATCCCGAGTATAGGCCGCATCCCTGATTTAAAGACTTACATCAGGGGAAAAAAGTGCGCCTATACTCGGAACAATACGGTGTGTGTTGTTATATATATATATATATTATATATATATATATATATATATATATATAATATATATATATTATGACACTTTCAGACTCAACTTGCATCTCTTCTCTTTCATTGCTTTGCTTACTTTTCCAGTCAAGGTAGAGGTAAGTAGTCAAATGGTTATGGTCTCTCCACTCTGCAGAAGTTAATTCTCGAAATTCCCTCTGTCCTCCTAAGCACAGATGCCATAACTTTGCAAGCACTTACTTGGACAAAATACTTCTGAGGGGTGAGGGCTATGGTGCTTCCACTGTTTGGATTGTGCATTTGTCTCAGGATTGAAGTGGTGTATTTATGGCTCATCCATTGTTGCAGATCACCTAATAGAAATGGGTTAGGATTTCTTTGAATTCTTGTCAGAAATCCTTATAACCATGCTCTGTCTTTTCTAGTCTGTAGTCAACATTCGGGTACCCATTGTGCTGGTAATTTTTCTCATGCTCGGTACATCCAATAAATTTACTCTACTGTGTCATATGGCACCCATGTGATCAGCTATTTTGCTATTGTAAATCTTTGGTCACACCTCACCATGCCACTGAAGAAACCATGGAGAAAAAACCATGACAACTTTTCCTGGGAAACCAGATTGAGGGGCATCTTCACATAACTGTCTTACCAAATTTAAACTGTTAACCACTTTTGTTTACTGTTGTAAGATAGAGCCAGAGTCTTCTAATGTATCAACTGTATCCGTATTGATTTTTGTTGTAATTGCTCTTTTTTATCAAGTATTTTGTTTATACAATATTCTCGTTGCACAGTTTTTTCTACAAATTTCTCAACAGTGTACACAAAATATCCTCTAATTAAGAAATGTTAACATTATGCTCTTGAAATGGGCATCAGGGGGGGCACTTAAGGGATATGAAACGCAAACATTGTATTTTGTGAGTTGCAAGAGAGCTATTTGTAAAAAGTAGAAACCAATCTCAGTCCCACTTGATATAAAGTAGTCCTGACAGATAACCGAGGCACCAAAGGGATCAGCAAAAAACAATCCAATTGAGTGCCCAGGTCAGCTCTTCTTAAACACCAAAAAGGTCCACAGTACTGAAAGAAAAAAGAAGGCGCTCCAATGGCTCAATATCGCTGGAACAGGGGTGTTCCCTCTTAAGTAGTAACCCCAAAAAAATAATGTTCACAAGGATAGAGCACAGATTCAACAGTCTGGGAGATTAGGAGCTTCCCATCTGGGCTCAACATAGTAAAGCAGTGCTTGGTCCTTGGATAACTGTCTCTAGTAGTGACTAATTGCAGTGTCCAGTGTATAGTAAACACTTATTTACAAACCTTATTGGTCTCTAAAGGGGTTGATTTATTCAAAGTAATAAAATACAACCTTTTTTTTTTAAATTAAATTCCACTTTATTTACTTTAAAAGAGAAGGCATCTGGAGCACTACATGTGCTGCTGCAAATTCTTGCAAACTGCTACCAAATAGTGCTCCAGAAATGTCCGCCTCCTAAGCAAATGTCCTGCTTGTCAACATAAGAAACCAAGGAAAATTTGATAATAGGAGTAAATTAGAAGTTGCTTAAAATTGCATGTTCTATCTGGAATCATGGAAAGAAAAAAAAATTAGGTTTCATATCCCTTTAAGCAATAGAAAATTAGTACTTTGTCAGCAATGATGTGTAAGGCCTAGAGCTTTCCAAATTAGAATTTAGACTTACTGAGATACCCTCATTTTGGGTAGAAAGTCCCAGAAATTTGGACCCACTAGTAAAGGGTTATGCAATTGTGATATCCTGGTTCTGAGATCTCTTTATTTAACTTGGCCTTGTAGAAATGGTTAGTTAGATCTTCGTCAAAGTGTACATTCCTAATAGTTTTGTTACAGAAAAATAATGCTTTTTTCTTTTTTTTTTCCACAAAGGTTTTGTCTTGGGAGGAGCTTTTTGGTGTGTTCACAGCTGGTATTGATACCAATGTTGGTTTTGATCCTAAGGATCCCTATCGTACGCCCACTGCAAGGGAAGTGCTGAAAGACATGGGGCAGAGAGGAATGTCTTATGCCAAAAATTTGGCAATTGTTGGGTGCAATGTTCTCATGTACTGAGTGTCTTGTGGAATCGGTAAGCACAGTGTTAATGTGTATATATAACACAAACTGCCATCAGATCTGTGAAATACCCATAGAAGATATTAATCCACAATATCTATTTGTGGTTCAGGATTATTTAACATCAACTTTAGTCACGTATACAACAAAGAAAATGGAGGGTTTAGAGACCACTTAGGTCTTCCTCTGGCATTTCAGACAACCACAATCATTAAACGTATTATCTTTTACTGATCCCTTATACTCAAATAAGTTAAAAAAAAATTCACAGTCTTTTTTGTTATTGGTTATGCCTTTTTTTAAATGAAAATGTAAATGATAGAAAAGGTATTTTTGTTACTAAACTTGCATTACAGTGTTCTCCCCAGGGCCTTGTTGGATGGGGCGACCACTTCAGTTTCAACGGACCACCCCGGTATAACATTTCAGCCAATAATAAGCTGTTATTAGCTAATAGATACATGTTTTCTATGCGTATTGAACAAATTATCATTAAATTATTGTATGTTAATTTAGGCAGGGTTAATTTGTGCTTTAGATAGCAGAAAATGTTACACAGTTTTGCAGTCTTATACTAACCCCACCAAGAACAGCGCATTGTATCTTTATATAACAAACAAGATACCACCATAAATAGCATATGCAGTTACAGTATAGGGGACAACCTGTTTTATTTATAAATGGGTAGATATCGAGGAGTGATTTCTAATTTATAGTAAGGGAATTGTGAAGCCTCTCATTGGTTTCACACTGTCATAGCTTTTCCCCAAAAAATGACGATACCATTAATTTTGCTTTTCTATTATTTTAGAAGGGTCAACACCTTCAGCCTTGGGAACTGAAGGCTTAAATTCATGACAATAAGAACTGGTAAGAAGCACAATAATAGCATCAGTAAACATGGAGTAATGTTGCTATTTATAAAATAAATATATCCCTTTTTAATCATACTGATTGCTAGTATCAAAGGAAAACTGGCATAGTTTAAGGCAGTAAAAAAATTAACTTTTTCTCCTTAAGGGCTCACAGCCTCTACTGTAATGTAATAATAAGAATGGTTAAAATGAAAAAGGATTCTGTTATAAATATATATAAAATAATTGTAGTAAATGTTTTGTGTTCAGAATCGTTATGAAAGGTCCTGGAGTAAACTACTAAGTCTGGACATTGATTTTTCATATCTTGCACAATATTATAATATCTAAATATATCTATGACAAATTAGATTGACAAATTTTTAAGTGAAACAAGTCCCAAAGTCGGTTATCGCTGAGAGGGTTGCTCCACTTGAAACCACAGGTGTAAGAGTCAGTCTGTGCATGAAAAACAAAAAGGAGAGAAGGGGGGGGGCGCCTCATAGGGTAGCAATGTCTGTAAAGAGTATCGATATTCTCAAAACATAAGAATCGCACAATTTTTGATGGCAGCCCGAGGGAAGAAAGGTACAAATACGCCGGCTGACACTCACAGCTGAAAGCTCGCTGAAAACCCCGTGGCGGCAGTACAGGAGGTCTTGGCGGGTGTTAATATCAATGATACCAGTCTCCTTATTTCTAGTAACACTATTTACCCCCTTATTTGCAAATAAGGAGTTAATCTTAATAGTTAGTGTGAAAGATTCTAAATAAATGTTGCTGCAAATGAAAAAGACAAGACCGGCCCGTTTTGAAGTACAGGCATACTTCAATTAATTGCACTTCGCAGATATTGCTCTTTTTACAAATTTAAGGTTTGTGTCTTTAAAAAGTGATAATGGAAGTAAATTTGAATTTTTTATTTATTTTTTTTAACTGCATGTTCTATCTGAAATGAATCATGTCAACTTTAAAGGGACAGTGAACACCTTAAGATATTTTTTTTATTTAAAATGTTTAGTTATGCATAATGAAAACTACTTGGCAATATATTTTCATTGTTTATTTCACCCACTTTACATGTATTTTAGCTCTGAAAATTGACCAATTTCTGATGCTCCGAACTTGAAATACACCCTTCTACCTTTGGTCTTTATACTTGATACTAGCATTGATACTAACATTATGACTGTGGCTAACCTTGTTGTCTGCTTATTGAAGCTCAGATTGGCGCCTACAAAAAAGGCAAATGGTGGGTAGGGTTTGGGTATTGAAAATTAATTGCAGTATAAAGTATGTTAATTTGTTTTTAAAAGGTTAAGATTTGGCTGATTATATGATTATTCTTTAGCAACACATCAAAAATGTATTGTAACTACACAGTGTTTACTGTCCCTAAATTGATTGAGCAGGTAGTGTTTGTATCTGTTTAGTGACGTTACATTCTAATGTCATCCAATCAGGCAGGGTAATGTCCTTTTCAAGTTCTTTCAGCTAGGCATGAGCACTCTGATGCTTCGTTAGCATCCGAATGAGGAAGAAGGCAGCCACTCGTGGCATTAAATATTATTTAACAAATGAGCAGGTGGCCACTAACCATAGATACATATGCTAGTATGTATAGTGTTTTGTTGTACATATTCTTCATTTGTGTGTTTCACTGTAAAACATAACTTTTATTACAAATTACTTGTGGTAAGATCTGCACAGATCTTAGTGTGTTTGCACTTTCACAAGAAGGATTCCAGCTCCAGAAAGAGCCAAATGCCACAAGCAGCTACCAGCTTTCCTCATGAAGTTGCTAACAAAACATACAAATGCCCAGGACTACTTTTTACTGTGGAATTTGCTAAGTGTAAATTTGTTCTAGAGAATTTAGATTGTGATTAAAAAAAAAACATAATTTATGTAAGAACTTACCTGATAAATTCATTTCTTTCATATTAGCAAGAGTCAATGAGCTAGGTGACGTATGGGATATACATTCCTACCAGGAGGGGGGCAAAGTTTCCCAAACCTTAAAAATGCCTATAAATACACCCCTCACCACACCCACAATCAGTTTAACGAATAGCCAAGAAGTGGGGTTGATAAGAAAAAAGTGCGAAAGCATATAAAAATAAGGAATTGGAATAATTGTGCTTTATACAAAAAAATCATAACCACCACAAAAAAGGGCGGGCCTCATGGACTCTTGCTAATATGAAAGAAATGAATTTACAGGTAAGTTCTTACATAAATTATGTTTTCATTCATGTAAGTAGCAAGAGTCCATGAGCTAGTGACGTATGGGATAATGACTACCCAAGATGTGGATCTTTCCACGCAAGAGTCACTAGAGAGGGAGGGATAAAATAAAGACAGCCAATTCCTGCTGAAAATAATCCACACCCAAAATAAAGTTTAATGAAAAACATAAACAGAAGATTCAAACTGAAACCGCTGCCTGAAGTACTTTTCTACCAAAAAACTGCTTCAGAAAGAAGAAAATACATAAAAATGGTAGAATTTAGTAAAAGTATGCAAAGAGGACCAAGTTGCTGCTTTGCAAATCTGATCAACCGAAGCTTCATTCCTAAACTCCCAGGAAGTAGAAACTGACCTAGTAAATGAGCTGTAATCCTTTGAGGCGGAGTTTACCCGACTCGACATAGGCATGATGAATTAAAGATTTCAACCAAGATGCCAAAGAAATGGCAGAAGCTTTCTGGCCTTTTCTAGAACCGAAAAGATAACAAATAGACTAGAAGTCTTTCGGAAAGACTTAGGTAGCTTCACATAATATTTTCAAAGCTCTAACAACATCCAAAGAATGCAACGATTTCTCCGTAGAATTCTTAGGATTAGGACATAATGAAGGAACCACAATTTCTCTACTAATGTTGCTTTTGGGGGGGGAATTCACAACCTGTAGGGTAAAAATTCAAAAGAAGTTTCGCAACACCACCGCCTTAGTCCTGATGAAAAAATCAGAAAAGGAGACTCACAAAAAGGAGCAGATAATTCAGAGGACTCTTCTGGCAGAAGAGATCGCCAAAAGGAACAAAACTTTCCAAGAAAGTAATTTAATGTCCAATGAATGCATAGGTTCAAACGGAGGAGCTTGAAGAGCCCCCAGAAGCAAATTCAAACTCCAAGGAGGAGAAATTGGACTTAATGACAGGTTTATACGAACCAAAGCTTGTACAAAACAATGAATATCAGGAAGATTAGCAATCTTTCTGTGAAAAAGAACAGAAAGAGCAGGAGATTTGTCCTTTCAAAGAACTTGGCGGATAAACCTTTATCTAAACCATCCTGAAGAAACTGTAAAATTCTCGGAATCCTAAAAAGATGCCAAGAAAAATGATGAGAAAGACACCAAGAAATATAAGTCTTTTCCAGACTCTATAATATATCTCTCTGGATACAGGATTTACGAGCCTGTAACATAGTATTAATCACAGAGTCAGAGAAACCTGCTTTGACCAAGAATCAAGCGTTCAATCTCCATACCTTTAAATTTAAGGATTTGAGATCCTGATGGAAAAAAGGACCTTGCGACAGAAGGTCTGTCGTAGGCGGAGAGGAGTCCACGGATGGCAAGAGGCCATCCGACAAGATCCGCATACCAAAACCTTTGGAGGCCATGCCGGAAGCTACCAGCAGAACAAACGAGCATTCCTTCAGAATCTTGGAGATTACTCTTGGAAGAAGAACTAGAGGTGGATAAGATGATAGGCAGGATGATACTTCCAAGGAAGTGATAATGCATCCACTGCTTCCCGCCTGAGGATCCCGGGATCTGGGACAGATACCTGGGAAGTTTCTTGTTTAGATGAGACGCCATCAGATCTATTTCTGGAGGCTCCCACATTTGAACAATCTGAAGAAATACCTCTGGGTGAAGAGACCATTCGCCCCGGGATGCAACGTTTGGCGACTGAGATAATCCGCTTCCCAATTGTGCTATACCTGGATATGAACTGCAGAGATTAGACAGGAGCTGGATTCCGCCCAAACCAGAATTCGAGATACTTCTTTCATAGCCAGAGGGACTGTGAGTCCCTCCTTGATGATTGATGTATGCCACAGTTGTGACATTGTCTGTCTGAAAAGCAAATGAACGATTCTCTCTTCAGAAGAGGCCAAGACTGAAGAGCTCTGAAAATTGCACGGAGTTCCAAAATATTGATCGGTAATCTCACCTCCTGAGATTCCCAAACTCCTTGTGCCCGTCAGAGATCCCCACACAGCTCCCCAACCTGTGAGACTTGCATCTGTTGAAATTACAGTCCAGGCGAAGAACAAAAGAAGCCCCCTGAATTAAACGATGGTGATCTGTCCACCACGTTAGAGAGTGTCGTACATTCGGTTTTTAAAAGATATTAATTGAGATATCTTTGTGTAATCCCTGCACCATTGATTCAGCATACAGAGCTGAAGAGGTCGCATGTGAAAACGAGCAAAGGGATCGCGTCCGAGTGCAGCAGTCATAAGGACCTAGAATTTCCATGCATAAGGCTACCGAAGGGAATGATTGTGACTGAAGGTTTCGACAAGCTGAAATCAATTTTAGACGTCTCTTCTCTGTCAAAGACAGAGTCATGGACACTGAATCTATCTGGAAACCCAGAAAGGTTACCCTTGTCTGAGGAATCAATGAACTTTTTGGTGAATTGATCCTCCAACCATGATCTTGAAGAAACAACACAAGTCGATTCGTATGAGATTCTGCTAAATGTAAAGACTGAGCAAGTACCAAGATATCGTCCAAATAAGAAATACCACAATACCCTGTTCTCTGATTACAGACAGAAGGGCACCGAGAACCTTTGTAAAAATTCTTGGAGCTGTAGCTAGGCCAAACGGCAGAGCCATAAACTGGTAATGCGTGTCCCGAAAAGAGAATCTCAGGAACTGATAATGGATCTGATGAATCGGAATTATGCAGATATGCATCCTGTAAATCTAGTTGTGGGGCATATAATGCCCTTGTTGAACAAAAGGCAAGATAGTCCTTACAGTTACCATTTGAACGTTGGTATCCTTACATAGACGATTCAATATTTTTTAGATCCAGAACAGGTCTGAAGGAATTCTCCTTCTTTGGTACAATGAAGAGATTCGAATAAAACAACCCCAGTCCCTGTTCCAGAACTGGAACTGGCATAATTACGAGAACGATGTAAATCCTGCGCAGAAAGGACAGATGGGGGGAAGGGGATTGGGGAAGTAGCCTCTAGCTCTCCTCAACGGGTACCCTAGTGTACCCATGTAAACAGAAAACGGTAGGGGTGTGGAGGTGAGCGCCAAAGTAGGCTGAGGGAAGGGGAGAGGGGGAGACAACTATTGCCCACAATGTGGGTCCTCCTACTGGTATGGTATGGAGTGAGTGTACAAAATATATATAATGCTAAAAGGGTATATAGGTTAAAAATGTATATCAATATTTATTCCACACAATTGGGTTAAAGAATGTCGGTGATCTTCTAAAAAATACAGTAAAAAAATAATACACATTCATAGAACAATCATGGATCATGTTACAATAACGAAATATTGAAAATGACATAAAATCAGAATAAAAATAAAAATAGAAATGACCATGGTGCACCTAAAAACGTTGACAATGAATGACCTGATAGCCAAGTATCTTAGTATGGGTGGTGACTCTATGGTACAGTCCGGATATTGATGATGTTCTTATAATTGTATTTAATCCAAACAGATAACATGTGACAAAAGAAAGTGTCTGATAGTTTATAATCCAATTCTGAAAAATTCCAAAATAGTGTGTGTCCTGGTGCTTAAAAAAATAAAAATAGAAATACAAACTTATAAATGTGAAAAACAATGTGATCACTGGATGTCAAAAAAATGGAAGAAAGTTAGAAAAAATGTGGAGAAAATATAGGTAACTTCGCAAAAATGTGGAAATCCTCAAACAGGTGAAGCAAAAAATTAGTCTTTCAAAAGTTAATCAATAAGTGTCCAAAATGATATAGTGAATTCTGTGCAGTGAAGTTGTCGCCCAGTTTGATGCAATAAAACAAATAAAACTGTGCAAAAACCTGCAAAGAAAGCAAACAATACTATAATATATACAAACTGTTCAGTGGATGTATCAGTATTATGCTTACTCAGATCAGTCGACGCGTTTCGGCCATGTACTCCTGGCCTTTATCAAGACTCCTTATCAAGTCTTGATAAAGGCCAGGAGTACAAGCTCTTCTAGCTAAAATAGCTAGAGACATAAACCTGATATCAACTCTGATAATATAAAAAATGGCATCACAGATAAAATTATTAGCATGTTGAAGAAGAATAATAATATTATGAGAATCATGATCTGTTACTTGTTGCGCTAAAGTTTCCAACCAAAAAGTTGAAGCTGCAGCAACATCAGCCAATGATATAGCAGGTCTATAGAAATTATCCTGAACACAGATAAGCTTTCTTAGAAAGGATTCAATTTTCCTATCTAAAGGATCCTTAAAGGGAAGTACCATCTGACGTAGGATTAGTAGTACGTTTAGCAAGGGTAGAAATAGCCCCATCAACCTTAGGGATTTTGTCCCAAAATTCTAATCTTGTCAGACGGCACAGGATATAATTGGCTTAAAACGTTTAGAAGGAGTAGAATGAATTACCCAATTAATCCCATTCGTCTGGAAATTACTTCAGAAATAGCACTAGGAACAGGAAAAACTTCTGGAATAACCACAGGAGATTTAAAAGACCTTATCTAAACTTTTAGAATTAGTATCAAGAGGACCAAGAATCCTCAATTTCTAAAGGCAATTAGTACTTCTTTAAGTAGAAGAACGAATAAATTCCATTTTAAATAAATATGAAGATTTATCAGCATCAATCTCTGAGACAGAATCCCTCTGAACCAGAAGAGTCATCAGGAATCAGAATGATGAGTTCATTTAAAAATTCATCTGTATAAAGAGGAAGTTTTAAAAGATTTTTTATGTTTACTAGAAGGAGGTAATAACAGACATAGCCTTCTTGATGGATTCAGAAACAAAATCTCTTATGTTATCAGGAACATTCTGAACATTAGATGTTGATGGAACTGGGCAACAGGGTAATGGTACATTACTAAAGGAAATATTATCTGCATTAACAAGTTTGTCATGACAATTAATACAAACAACAGACTGGGAGGAATATCTACCAAAAGTTTACAGCAGATACACTTAGCTTTGGTAGTTCCAGCACACGAGACAGGCGATTTTCCTGAGTATCTTCTTACTCAGATGCAACGTGAGACATCTTGCAATATGTAAGAGAAAAAACAACATATAAAGCTAAATTGATCAAATTCCTTAGAATGACAGTTTCAGGAATGGGAAAAAATGCCAATGAACAACGTTCTAGTAACCAGAAGCAAAGGAAAAAATGAGACTTAAATAATTGGAACAAAAGCGACGCCCATATTTTTTTAGCGCCAAATAAGACGCCCACATTATTTGGCGCCTAAATGCTTTGTGGTCGCCAAAAATACGGTCCACGTCCGGAACGCCGACATCGTTGGCGCAAAAGAACTTCAAAGAATGACGCAAACTTCCGGCGACACGTATGACAGAAAAGATTTTTTGCGCGCAAAAAAGTCAGCCGCAAGAATGACGCACATAAAATGAAGCATTTTCAGCCCCCGCGAGCCTAACAGGCCCACAGGGTAAAAAAAGAGTCAAATTTTTAAGGTAAGAAAAATTAATTGATTCAAGTGCATTATCGAGTCAAGGCAAAAAAAATGTTTGAATACATATATTTAGAACTTTATAAACAAAGTGCCCAACCATAGGCTTAGAGTGTCACAGAAAATAAGACTTACTTACCCCAGGACACTCATCTACAGGTTTGTAGAAAGCCAAACCAGTACTGAAAACGAAAATCAGCAGAGGTAATGGTATATATATATATATATATAGGAGTATATCGTCGATCTGAAAAGGGAGGTAGAGATGAATACGACCGATAACTGAGAACCTAAGAAATAGACCCCGTAGAAGGAGATCACTGCATTCAAAATAGGCATACTCTCCTCACATCCCTCTGACATGCACATGCACGCTGAGAGGGAAAACCGGGCTCCAACCTGCTGCGGAGCGCATATCAACGTAGAATCTAGCACAAACTTACTTCACCACCTCCATAGGAGGCAAAGTTTGTTAAACTGAATTGTGGTGTGGTGAGGGGTGTATTTATAGGCATTTTAAGGTTTGGGAAACTTGCCCCTCCTGGTAGGAATGTATATCCCATACGTCACTTACTCATGGCTCTTGCTAATTACATGAAAGAAATCAGTTCTTTGTGTACTTGCCTAAGCAATAGTTTTCTCTTGTAAGGTGGTATCCAGTCCACGGATTCATCCATTACTTGTGGGATATTCTCCTTCCCAACAGGAAGCTGCAAGAGGATCACCCACAGCAGAGCTGTCTATATAGCTCCTCCCCTAACTGCCACCTCCTCCCAGTCATTCTCATTGCAGCTCTCGACAAGGGGAAGTAGCTAGAGAGATGTGGTGCATTAATGTAGTTTATCTTCAATTAAAAGTTTGTTATTTTCAAATGGTACCGGAGTTGTACTATTTTAGGCTCAGGCAGAAAGTTGAAGAAGAGTCTGCCTGTGTCTTTGATGATCTTAGCAGGTTGTAACTAAGATCCATTGCTGTTCTCACACATAACTGAAGAGAGTGGGTAACTTCAGCTTGGGGGAATAGCGTGCAGGGTCTCCTGCTCTGAGGTATGGTGCAGTTTTAAATTTTTCTAGAGAAATGATATGCTAGAAAATGCTGACAATACCCGGATTTACTTAAGGGTAAGCCTGATTACAGGTGATTTAATAACGACTGGTATCATGCTTGCTGTAAAGGGTAATATTTTTATTATTTACTCACATTACTGAATAGATATAACGTTTGCTGAAGGGTGTATGAACGTTTATTACATATTGTGTAAAAACTTTATTCGGGGCCCAGTTTTTTCACATGGCTGACTAGATTTTGCCTAGGGATAGTTTTTTTTAAGGGCCCTCTCACTGTGAGTACAGGTTGGGAGGGGCCAATTTTCGCGCCTAAATTGCGCATTAGGTTTTTGCAGGTTTGAGACATCCAGCTTCCCTGAGAGGAGTCCCCTGAACATTTAGGACCTCTCGATAGGGTTTTTGTGCCTTCCAAAGTCGTTGTATGGGCAGGTAGGGCACAGTAGAGCTTTGGTGTGACTGTTTAAAAATGTTTATATCGTTTTTTTGATCCGGTTTTGAAACTAAGGGGGTTAATCATCCATTTGCAAGTGGGTGCAATGCTTCTTTTAGCCTATTATACACACTGTAAAAATTTTGTAAGATTTACTGCTTTTTTCACTGTTTTGCAGTTTCTGTGATTGTTTCTTTCTCTTAAAGGCACAGTACCCGTTTTTATTTTTTGCTTGTTCACAGTTTTATTAGAAGTGTTTTCCAAGCTTGCTGGTCTCATTACTAGTCTGTTTAAACATGTCTGACATAGAGGAAACTCATTGTTCATTATGTTTAGAAGCCATTGTGGAACCCCCTCTTAGAATTGTGTACCAAATGCACTGATTTACTATAGATTACAAAGACCATATTCTGGCTTTAAAAAATGTATCACCAGAAGAAATTGACAAGGAGGAAGTTATGCCGTCTAACTCTCCCCACGTGTCAGATCCTATAAATCCCGCTCAGGGGACGCCTAGTACATCTAGCGCGCCCATTGCGTATACCTTGCAAGACATGGCGCAGTTATGAATCTTACCCTTACAGAGTATTATCTAAACTGCCAGGATTGCAAGGAAAGCGAGACGGCTCTGGGACTAGAATAAATACAGAGCTCTCTGACGCTTTAGTAGCTATGTCTGATACACCCTCACATTATACTGAAGCAGGGGAGCTTCAATCTGTGGGTGATTTTTCTGATTCAGGGAAGATACTTCAATCTGATTCTGATATGTCTACATTTAAATTTAAGCTTGAACACCTCTGCGTATTGCTCAGGAGGTTTTAGCAACTCTGGACGACTGGTGACACTATTGTAGCCCCAGAGAAATTATGTAGATTGGATAAAATACTATGCAGTACCTACTTACACGGATGTTTTTCCAATCCCTAAAAGGTTTTCTGAAATCATTACTAAGGAATGGGATAGGACCAGGTGTACCGTTCTCTACTCCCCCTCCTGTTTTTAAAAAGATGTTTCCTATAGACGCCGCTTCACAACGGGACTTATGGCAGACGGTCCCTAAGGGTGGAGGGAGCAGTTTCTACTCTAGCTAAGCGTACCACTATCCCTGTCGAGGACAGTGTGGCTTTTCTAGATCCAATGATAAAAAATTAGAGGGTTACCTTAAGAAAATTTTTATTCAACAAGGTTTTATTCTCCAGCCTCTTGCATGCATTGCCCCAGTCCACTGCTGCCAGCACTTTCTGGTTTGAGTCCCTAGAGGAGGCTCTACAGGTTGATAACGCCCGTTGGGAAGATATTATTGACAAGCTTAGGCCCCTTAAGCTAGCCAATTCATTTGTTTCTGATCCGTTGTTCATTTAACCAAGCTAACGGCTAAAAATTCAGGTTTTGCTAGTTCAGGCGCGTAGGGCGCTATGGCTTAAATCCTGGTCAGCTGACGTGACTTCAAAGTCTAAACTTCTCAACATTCCCTTCAAAGGACAGACCCTATTGGGGCCTGGACTGATGAAATCATTTTTGACATCACTGAGGAAAAGGTCACCCCTTCCGCAAGACAGGTCCAACAAATTAAGGACCAAACAGTCTAGTTTCGTCCCTTTCGAAACTTCAAGAGCTTCAGCTTCCTCTAACACAAAACAAGAGGGAACTTTTGCCCAGTCTAAGCCGGTCTGGAGACCTAACCAGGCTTGGAACAAGGGGAAACAGGCCAAAAACCTGCTGGCCTGCCTCTAAGACAGCATGAAGGAGCAGCCCCCGATCCGGAAACGGATCTAGTAGGGGGCAGACTCTCTCTCTTCACCCAGGCTTGGGCAAGAGATGTCCAGGATCCCTGGGCATTGGAAATTGTGTCCAAGGGTTATCTTCTGGAATTCAAAACCTCTCCCCCAAAAGGGAGATTTCATCTCTCACTTTTTCTTCTGCAAACCAGATATAGAGAGAGGCATTCTTACATTGTGTTCAAGACCTTCTAATTATGGGAGTGATCCACCCAGTTCCGCAGGAGGAACAGGGTCAGGGCTTCTATTCAAATCTGTTTGTAGTTCCCAAGAAAGAGGGAACATTCAGACCAATCTTAGATCTCAAGATCTTAAACAAATGTCTCAGAGTTCCATCCTTCAAGATGGAGACTATTCGAACCATCCTTCCTATGATCCAGGAGGGTCAATATATGACTACCGTAGACCTAAAGGATGCTTATCTTCACATCCGATACACAAAGATCATCATTGTTTTCTCAGGTTTGCCTTTCTAGACAGGCACTACCAGTTTGTGGCTCTTCCCTTTGGTTGGCCACGGCACCAAGAATCTTTACAAAGGTTCTAGGGTCCCTTCTAGCGGTCCTAAGGCCGCGGGGTATAGCAGTAGCCCCTTACTTAGACGGCAGTCTGATACAGGCGTTGACTTTTTCAAGTTGCCAGGTCCCACACGGACATTGTTCTGGCATTTCTGAGGTCCCATGGTGGAAGGTGAACGAAGAAAAGAGCTCTCTATCCCCTCTAACAAAAGTTTCATTCCTAGGGACTCTGATAGATTCGGTAGAAATGAAGATTTACCTAACGAAGGCCAGATTGTCAAAACTTCTAGACTCTTGCCATGTCTTTATTCCACTTCTCGTCCTTCAGTGGCTCAGTGTATGGAAGTAATCGGTTTAATGGTAGCGGCAATGGACATAGTACCGTTTGCCCGCCTACATCTCAGACCGCTGCAAACTTTGCATGCTCAGTCAGTGGAATGGAGATTACACAGATTTGTCCCCTCTACTAATCTGGATCAAGAAACCAGGGATTCTCTTCTCTGGTGGCTATCTCAGGTCCATCTGTCCAAGGGGATGAGCTTCCGCAGGCCAGATTGGACTATAGTAACGACAGATGCCAGCCTTCTGGGCTGGGGGTGCAGTCCTGTAACTCCCCTGAAGGCTCAGGGCTCGTGGACTCAGGAGGAGGCTCTCCTTCCAATAAACATTCTGGAATTAAGAGCGATATTCAATGGCTCTTCAGGCTTGGCCTCAGCTTGCTGCGGTCAGGTTCATCAGATTTCAGTCGGACAATTATCACGACTGTAGCCTATATCAACCATCAGGGGGGAACAAGGAGCCCCCTGACAATGTTGGAGGTTTCAAAGATAATTCTATGGGCAGAGGTTCACTCTTGCCATCTCTCAGCTATCATATCCCAGGAGTAGAGAACTGGAGGCGGATTTTCTAAGTCGGCAGACTTTTCATCCGGGGGGAGTGGGAGCTCCAGTCCCGGAGGTATTTGCCCAGCTGATTCAACTATGGGGCAAACCAGAACTGGATCTCATGGCGTCTCGTCAGAACGCCAAACTTCCTTGTACGGGTCCAGGTCAAGGGATCCCCCAGGCAGCGACGGTAGATGCTCTAGCAGCGCCCTGTCCCTTCAGCCTGGCTTATGTGTTTCCACCATTTCTCTGCTCCCTCGGCTGATTGCCAAGATCAAGCAGGAGAGAGCTTCAGTGATTTTGATAGCTCATGCGTGGCCACGCAGAGACTTGGTATGCAGATCTGGTGGACATGTCATCCTTTCCACCATGGACTCTGCCGCTGAGGCAGGACCTTCTACTTCAAGGTCCCTTCAAACATCCAAATCTAATTTCTCTGCGTCTGACTGCTTGGAGATTGAACGCTTGATTTTATCAAAGCGTGGTTTTTCCGAGTCGGATCATCGATACCTTAATTCAGGCTCGAAAGCCTGTCACCAGAAAATTTATCATAAGATATGGTGTAAATATCTTCATTGGTGTGAATCCAAGAGTTACTCATGGAGTAAAGTCAGGATTCCCAGGATATTGTCTTTTCTCCAAGAAGGATTGGAGAAGGGATTGTCAGCTAGTTCCTTAAAGGGACAGATTTTTGCTCTGTCTATTCTTTGCACAAGCGTCTGGCGGATGTTCCAGACGTTCAGCCGCGTTTTGTCAGGCTTTAGTTAGAATCAAGCCTGTGTTTAAACCTGTTGCTCCGCCATGGAGTTTAAATTTAGTTCTTGGTAGCTATCTCTTCAGCTCGAAGAGTTTCAGAGTTATCTGCCTTGCAGTGTGATTCCCCTTATCTGATCTTCCATGCAGATAAGGTAGTGTTGCGTACCAAACCTGGGTTTCTTCCTAAGGTGGTATCTAATAAGAAATATCAATCAGGAGATTGTTGTTCCGTCACTGTGTCCTAATCCTTCTTCATAGAAGGAACGTCTATTACACAATCTTGACGTAGTTCGTGCTTTAAAGTTTTATTTACAAGCTACTAAAGATTTTCGTCAAACATCTACATTGTTTGTTGTCTACTCTGGTCAGAGGAAAGGCCAAAAGTCTTCGGCAACTTCTCTTTCCTTTTGGTTAAGAAGTATAATCCGCTTAGCTTATGAGACTGCTGGCCAGCAGCCTCCTGTAAGAATTACAGCTCATTCCACTAGAGCAGTGGCTTCCACATGGGCTTTTAAAAATGAGGCTTCTGTTGAACAGATTTGTAAGGCGGCGACTTGGTCTTCGCTTCATACTTTTTCTAAATTCTACAAATTTGATACTCTTTGCTTCTTCGGAGGCTATTTTTGGGAGAAAGGTCTTACAGGCAGTGGTGCCTTCCGTTTAGAGCGCCTGCCTTGTCCCTCCCTTCATCCGTGTCCTATAGCTTTGGTATTGGTATCCCACAAGTAATGGATGAATCCGTGGACTGGATACACCTTACAAGAGAAAACAAAATTTATGCTTACCTGATAAATTTATTTCTCTTGTGGTGTATCCAGTCCACGGCCCGCCCTGTCATTTTAAGGCAGGTGTTTTTTAATTTTTAAACTACAGTCACCACTGCACCCTATAGTTTCTCCTTTCTCTTGCTTGTCTTCGGTCGAATGACTGGGAGGTGGCAGTTAGGGGAGGAGCTATATAGACAGCTCTGCTGTGGGTGATCCTCTTGCAGCTTCCTGTTGGGAAGGAGAATATCCCACAAGTAATGGATGAATCCGTGGACTGGATACACCACAAGAGAAATAAAGTTTATCAGGTAAGCATAAATTTTGTTTTGTCTTCTTTGGCTTAATCTATAAGGAGCTATTGTAACTTCGCCTGCTTGTGGGTTTTATTTTGGCATTTCCATTTATAGGTCCTTTTTAATTTAAACAGTACTTTATAAATATTTCCCGAGAAATTTAGGCCACCTGCTGAAATCCTTTATTTTAACAAAGACAAAAATAGAAATGTATTTTTTCCATGCTGCTGTCACATAATTCAATGCATATGAGATTTCTTTTTAATGCATGTTCTACTTTTCAAAATACATCTTTTTTGTTTCCCCTTTTTTAAGTACCGAGGAAAATCTGACTGGAAAAACAGCGTGATCAGCGGGTGCATAACAGGGGGTGCGATCGGCTTTAGAGGTTGGTGATTTCCTGCTTTATATAAATATATATGTATAATACAACGGTTTTAAATATTAGTTCAGCAAAATAAAAAATTATTTTTTTTTAGATAAAACTATTCAATATTAAAGAAATAGGGCCGGATTAAAAGTGGAGCACAAAAGTATTAGCTCTGTTGTGCGTTACCATCACTCAAGCACAGTCATTAGTGCTTCTGTTTTTGTGTAACTGAAGCTATAGTTTAGGGTGTGCTAACATCTGCATGTCGGACTTCTTTGGGGGCATATAGTTAAAGGCATATGAAACCCCCCAAAAATATTTTGTGATCTCAGTTTTTTTTTTCTCAACTGCGGTCCTCAAGTACCCCTAACAGGCCAGGTTTTTATTATAGCTGATCCAGTGCACAGGTGAAGTAATCGGCTGATCAGTAACACCATGGTTACTAACCTGCTCTCATCCATTAGCTGTTTACTTCACCTGTGCACTAGTTCAGATTGAATGAAAACCTGGCCTTTTGGGGGTATTTGAAGGACCGCGGTTGAGAAACAATGGCTTAGAATACCAACTTTTGCTATATAGATAATGATGCTCCATTTGTAATCTAGACCATAATTATTCTTAAAGGGTCATGACTCCCAAATGTTGAAGCACTTGAAAGTGATGCAGCATAGCTGTAAAAAGCTGACTAGAAAATATCACGTGAGCATCTCTATGTAAAAAAGGGAAAATATTTACCTCAACATTTCCTAAGTATTCACACCCCTCTGTAAAGGGACTTTAGTCCCAGGACTTTCTAGGCAGTGTGCATCTGGCATGTGCAGGCGCACTCATGTTATTTTCCTATTCAGTTTAAGGAAGTTTACTGTGAAATCTCATGAGATCACAGCAAAGCAATGCATGAGCTCAGCACTGCTGATTGGCTATTGCTTTTTTTTTCTCAACTTGCAGCTTTACAGCAGCTCTAACTGTTCACAGAGCACTTTGGTAAACTGAAGACATTTTGAGGTAAAATATCTTCCCTTTTTACATATAAATGATCAGGTGATATTTTCTAGTCGGCTTTTTACAGTTATGCTGCATCACTTTCAAGTGCTTCAACATTTGGGTATCATGTCCCTTTAATAGATGGACAGAATATTCAGTCTCCTATATGATATATACTCAAAAAAGCAACCTAAAGCTTTCACAACTTCTGGGCATTAAAGGGGCAGTCTACACCAGAATTTGTATTGTTTAAAAAGATAGATAATCCCTTTATTAACCATTCCCCAGTTTTTACCAACCTAGTTATATTTAATATACTTTTTTACCTCTGCAAACTGCCCACTTCAGTTCTTTTGTCAGACTTGCATTTTAGCCATCAGTGCTGACTCCTAGGTAACTTCACTTGCGTGAGCAAAATGTTATCTATATAGCACACATGAACAAATGCCCTCTAGTGGTGAAAAACTGTCAAAATGCTTTCAGATAAGAGGCAGCCTTCAAGATCCTAAGAAATTAGCATATGAGCCTACCTAGGTTTTAAGAATACCAAGAGAACAGAGCAAAATTGGTGATAAAAATAAATTGGAAAGTTGTTAAAAAATAACATCTAAATCATGAAAGTTTATTTTGGACTAGACTGTCCCTTTTAAATGAATGTCTATTTTTATTTGTAATGGAATCTCTGTTCTGAATAAGTGACCAATATAATCCACCTGTGTGAATAAGTGACCACACAGGTTCTAGCTTCACTGTTCTATTATGTTAATTGTTTTATTGTCTTATTGGTTATAAAGTAAAGGAAAACTGAGGAAACATAAATTACAACGATGATACATTTTGTCCTGCTCTATAAAAATACTGTATCAAACAAATAAGGAATTAAGGGCCCTATTCTAATGGGAACTTACAATCTAGAAGGTTAGGGGTGAGAAACAGGAGGTGGGGACTGCAAGTGTGAGAATTGTTTTAGTTCAGAGTTATATGAGGGCAATTATTAGGTAAGTCATTTGTTACTGGGGGGTTGGGTGGAAGGTTTCCTTTAACAAAAATGTCTTATAGGAGCGTTTAAAGGAGGGACAGATAAGGGGAAAGTCGGACAGCACAAGGAAGTGCGTTTCAGTGGGTTGGTGCTTCACCAGAGAAGTCCTGCAGTCTAGCATGGGAGGATGTGTTGGTATAAGATGCAGGGAGCAGGTCATTGTTGGACCTTAGGGGGTGGGCTGGAGTACATTTGTTGCTTAGTGAGGACAGGTAAGGGGAACAGCATTGGTAAGGGCTTTGTAGCTCAGGGTGAGTATTTTGAATTTAATGCTGCTGTGAATGGGGAGCCAGTGACAGGACTCGGAGAGAGGGGCAGCAGATACAGAGCAGCAGGAAAGGTGGATTAGCCTGGCAGAGGCATTTAGGATGGATTAAAGGGGGGACGGGCAGGAGAGAGAAAGGGCAAAAGGTTATTAGAGTAGACAAGTCAGGAAATGGATTAGTTGCTTAGTGGTGTCAGCACTCAGAAACAAATTTCGGAGATATTGTGTAGGGTGGTTGCAGCAGGGTGTAGAGAAAAATTGGATGTGGGGATTTGAAGGACATATTGGAGTCAAGTGTAACTCTGAGCCAGCAGACTTGGGGTGATGTGGCGATATGGGTGCTGCCAACCGTTAAAAAAAAAAAAAAAAAAAAAGTCTGAAATAAGAGTAGAGCTAGAGAGGGGGGGATTAGGAGATGCATATTTTTGTAAAACCCATTAACTACACTGCTTTTTTTATGTCATTTAACCAAATGTTATAAAAAGGTTTGTGCTGCAATGAGACCTGGTGTGATGGCCTAGTCAACAGTTAACAAATATATGGTCACAGCTCTAATGCAAAAAAAAACACTAATATAACGCAGTAGTCCAAATTATAAGGGATTTACCTAAACACTTAGGTCTTATCAAAGAAGAATATATCTAGTAAGTAGGGATGCACCGAAATGAAAATTCTGGACCGAAACCGATACCGAAAATTCAGGATGATCCTGGCCGAAAACCGAAACGAAACCGAAATGTTTTTTTTCTTTTTTAACTACGGTGTGTGTGTGTGTGTGTGTAGCTGAGAGAGCTTGTAGGCGGGAAAGCTCCAACAAATGGACATGGTCACTTGTACAGTAGGGGCGTGATCTTAAGTGAAACTGGAGCTCTATAAGGGAGAGCGTGGTTATAGCCAGACAACAATACGAGGTGGACATGTGTTTTGTTTTTGGGTGTAGTTATCCGTGCGATGAGCGTGGCTGCACCTGATTGTCTCTCATCGTATCTCCGCCTAGTTCCTGGTTCGGGTCTCACACTGACCCGTCAGATTATATGTCCGGAGCCCCAAATGGAGTCTGCCTGTCACCTATCACCAGGACCACTGGACTTAGCTACAATCTTACGTGCAAGGTGGTTATAGAAAGTTACTGTGCTTTTTTGTATACACTGTCTGGTGGGTGCTAATTTGTACCAACTGTGTGCAAGCTTGGGGCTTATGCTTATAAAGTGTGCACGCATATTTGCCTCAGGCGAATAGAATGTCTACGCACAAGAGGCTGATGTATGAGCACTGTATATAAGGCTTAAAGATATTCACTGTGTGTGCTTAGGGCTGTTTCTGATAATATCAAGTGTTTATAAACATGTTACTTATCCTCCTTTGATATTTGTATTCACTATTAAGAACATTTTTAGCCATTTTGGTCCTCTTTGGGCCGAAATTGGAATTGCACATTTTCGGCGGCCCAAATTTTGGTGCATCGCTAGTATTATTCTTTATTAGTTCTGTGTAACAGAATCAGATTTAACCGTTTTTGTTTTGTTACCAATTATCAAAATAAAGTATAGTCCTAGAAAACTATTATTATATGTAAAACAGTAAGTCAAGTAATGAACTCTAACAGCAGCTCTAGGCTGGCATCAAATTTAAAATATGCCACACAATAATTTTGCCGAAAATAAAAGGCAAAAAAAACGAAAACCGAAATAACAAAAATTGCTATTTTCGGCCGAAACTTTCTGCGGCCCAAATTTCGGTGCATCCCTACTAGTAAGCTAACTAGAAATCACTACTGCTCTGTTTAATTAACAGCTTAATATTTGTAGTAACGACATGACAGAAATGTCAATGTTCATCAATTTATTGCAGATACAGAAACAAGCTAAAATCAAGTGTGGATGGAAACACAGTCTTACGTGTTTCGGCTGTCACACGCCTTAGTCATAGAATATAATAATAATAATTGTAGTACCTGGCTGAAAAATATATATATTTACTGCAAACTGAATAGTAGTCACAATCTTAAAGTAAAGCTGCTCTCTTTCTCAATCTTACCCAAAAAAAGTCTAAATTAAATATCATTTACATTATGCTGTTAAAACACTCAATAGCAGTTCAAATGTAAGTCAATCAGCAAATAATGTTTCATATACTGTAGCAGGATGTAAGACGTCCAATTCTGATCTCCTCGGATTTGCAGATATCTTAGAGTTCTCCACAAGCTCCTGTTGTTGCTGCCATACTTGGTCGCTGCCTAGGCACGCCCCTCATATAATCTTACTCTTAACCCCTTAACGACCAGCACCGTACTCTGTACGACACTGGTCGTTATGCCCTTAAGGACCTTGGCTTCTCTCTGCCGCAAAATTGCGAGATTGCGTTATTTCTACATGCCCCACGAGTGGGGCACTGCAGAAATAGATATGCAGAGTTACCAATGCAGAGAGGGCCAGCAGTGGTGCCGATTGTTGTTGGGTGGGAGGATAAGAAGGGAGACGGGTGGGACTGCTATGTCACGCTACAGGGAAGCTAAAAAAATTTGTTACCTGCGTCATTGAGGGGGAAGGAGGGAGGTATGGTCAATGAGGGGGATCCTATATGGGATCAGTTGCCATACAGGGATCTGGGAGGGGGAGGGTGGTAGAGTATTGAGGGGGGGCAGCTACACTACAGAAAAAAAAGTTATTTTAATTTTTTTGTAAAAAATCTGCCTAATTTGCAGCAAGTACCTAAGATGGTGGAGGGGGAGGGTTAGAGAGCTATTTGTGGGGGGGGATCAGGGAGGTTGGGGGCTAAAGGGGATCTAACACGGCAGAATATTTATTAAAAAAATATATATATATAATTAAAATTTTTTATTTTAGTACTGACTCTCTGCCAGTACTTAAGATGGCGGTGAAAATTGTGAGGTGGGGGAGGGAAGAGAGCTGTTTGAGAGGAGTCAGAGGGTGGGATGTGTCAGGTGGAGGCTGATCTCTACACTAAAGCTAAAATTAACCCTACAAGCTACATAATTAACCCCTTCACTGCTGGGCATAATACAAGTGTGGTGCGCAGCAGCATTTAGCGGCCTTCTAATTCCTAAAAAGGCAATGTCAAAGCCATATATGTCTGCTATTTCTGAACAAAGGGGATCCCAGAGAAGCATTTACAACCATTTGTGGCATGATGGCACAAGCTGTTTGTAAGCAATTTCAGTGAGAAACCTTAAAATTCTGAAAAAAATTACAATTTTTTTAATTTGATTGCATTTGGCAGTGAAATGGTGGCATGAAATATACCAAAATTGGCGTAGAGCAATACTTTGGGTTGTCTACTAAAAATATATATAGTTTTGTTGGTTACATATTCAAAAGGGCTCTATTTCTATTTAAATGTAGTGATGGCAAAAATGCTAAAAATGCTCTGTTTTTTTTGGGGAAGTTTTTGTCTAAAATGTATTCAATGAAAGTAAAAATGTACAGTTGATATCTTTTAATTGCTTAGTCTGACATAGGAACTTCAAAGTACTGAAAGCTTGCAATTGTGTCTACTATTAGCCATTAAATGTGTCACCTGTACATTGCTTTGGTTATTTTCTTGCGAAAGGTCTTTCATTATGGAACATATAAGGTCATTTGTTCATGTGACCACATTACAAATAGTAATTACAAAGCATTGCTGCTGCCATTTCTAGTGTTTGGATTTGAAGTGAATGCCCCACTATAAAATACAGAAACAAGCGTAAAGACATGAGGACAATATAACCCTAAAGAATATTAGGACTAGTTTGCTTTAGCAGTAGCATAGACGGGTATCGCTGCTGTTTTCCCTACACAATGGCAATATCACAGCTGTCACATTATTAGGGCTAGTTTGCTTTAGCAGTAGCATAGACGGGTATCGCTGCTGTTTTCCCTACACAATGGCAATATCACAGCTGTCACATTATTAGGGCTAGTTTGCTTTAGCAGTAGCATAGACGGGTATCGCTGCTGTTTTCCCTACACAATGGCAATATCACAGCTGTCACATTATTAGGGCTAGTTTACTTTAGCAGTAGCATAGACGGGTATCGCTGCTGTTTTCCCTACACAATGGCAATATCACAGCTGTCACATTATTAGGGCTAGTTTGCTTTAGCAGTAGCATAGACGGGTATCGCTGCTGTTTTCCCTACACAATGGCAATATCACAGCTGTCACATTATTAGGATGGGCGTAATGTGAGCACAGAGATGTCATCTGTGCATGAATGTCATATGTGACATTGCTTCTGGGACTGTCAGCTGTAACTCATTGCAGAACTCTGTGCTGCTACCCTTTCTGCCTTCTAAGTAGTTAACTCTACTCCTGATCCCATCTACCTCAACCGCTCACCTGTTGTAGAGGTGGGTTTATAGCGACATTGTTGAGGCTTGATATAATAAGTGTTAAGATCACTGTATCTCTGCCACAAGCACACAGATGGGTATACAGCTCTGCCCATTAGTACTGAGGTGCTCAGGTGTACCCTGTCCTCCTTTCAGCAAGCAAGATGTGTGATAATTCTATATCCGATAACGATGATATGCCAGTATGACAATGGTAGACATGAGACGTGGTCATTCCAGTGGCTTACATTAATAAACAAACTGGCATTTGTAATTATCTTAATATAAGCACATACATGTCTACATTATGGTAGTAAAATATTCTATTAGGGACAGTTTTCACCCAAAAATATACTTTGATATAAAATATAATTTTATAGTTGATTTATTTAATGTTGCATTTAGTTTTTTTTCTCCTTAACGGGGCATCAAAGTCTAATTCAGAGCAGCGATCCACTACTGGGACCTAGCCATCTAGTGAGCCAATGACAAGAGGCATATATGTGTAGCCACCAATCACCAGCTAGCTCCCAGTAGTGCATTGTTGCTCCTGAGCCTACCTAGGTATGATTAAAAAAATTATACCAAGAGACTGAAGCAATTTTGCTAACAGAACTAAACAAAGTATTTTTCTATTGCATGCCCTTTTTTCAACCACACAACTCGTGTGTGTGTGTGTGTGTGTGCATATGTATGTATATATATATATATATATATATATATATATATATATATATATATATATATATATATATGTATATGTATGTGTGTGTGTGTATATATATATATTGTATATGGTACATTGTACGCAAAATCTGAAATGTTAATAAAATTGATATAAAAAGTATTAGTCTAGAAATGACCATTTTATGTTTTCTAATTTATTCTAAAAATATTGTGCATCCCAATAAAAGATAATTATGCCAACTATAGTTTTGTTGGGCTACTTGGTTATTATATATGAATTAGTTATAAGCATGTTGTGAGAGTTGTAGCCATGTTAAACACACTTAGTGTTGCAGGTGACGATTAAACATGGCACGTTGCGTGCTGACTAGTATCTGTGGCACCCCTCACACATATCCCTTCTTGTATTTATATGCTTAGTGTTACTAACCAATGAGGTGCGTTTACTCAGTAGCAACTGTAATTAACAGAAGTGTCTGTGACCTCATATGACTGTAAAGTGTCTGTCATTTCCTCTCTCTGGCAGCGGGCCTTAAAGCTGGGACACTTGGCTGTGGAGGATTTGCAGCTTTTTCTGCGGTAATAGACTATTATCTGCGATAGCAATTTCATGCAGCTGGGTGGAGCTCCTTCTCCATGGACATTACCTGCTACTGATAACGGATACTGTACAGCCTGAGCTACAGTTTAATTCACATTCTACAACACATCTTGTCGCCTCTGCCTTTATGTTAAGAACAGCTGGGAACGGATCACTCAAGCAGAATTACAGAAACATCACCATAATAATAATGTATTTGTCTTTAATGTAAAGAGATATTTATAAAACATCATGTTCATTTGTGTTCTTTTTTTTTTACTCCGCAATAAGAATCAATAAATCAGACACTGTCTTTAGGGTATGTAGTACAAAAACAATATTGTTGCTTCACAATTTTTAGATTTACAGGATGAAAAAATGAAATGTTGCTTTAGGAATAAAATGAGTTTTTTTATTCATGATATAGTGTATTTATGTAGAGATAGCGCTTTTGTTTTTCCCCCAAACATGAAATAATAATTAGTAAAGCTCTGATCTCATTATGGCGATTTAACATTGAAAGGGAACATTATTTCTTCCTTTGATGTGCATTTATAAAAGGGAAAGCATATGTGGCATATAGAACAAGCTGCTCACATGGTGAAATTACACTGTCAGGGACATGGGACCTCTTTGCTTTGCAATAAAGTCCTATACTGGCTGGAAACTGTCATTTTGTTAGCAAAGTCTACATGGTTTTGAAATATCGTACCCAATTCCTCAGTCTAATCACAACCAACATGTACAAGTATTAGGCTTGTAAAGTCTGCTTTGTTCATTTTCAATACTCAGAAATGTAAAATACACATTTGTCAGCAATAAATCACAGGAAAAATAATAATAATGTAAAGTATTTTTACTATGCATGAATAAACATTTTATATTACAAAGTGTTTATGCCCATTTAAACGGTTTGTATCTCTGGTTTTGAGAGTAATATGGCTATCAAATGCTTTAATTGTAGAACATACTTTTATAGTTTAAAACTAATACATGAACATGTTTATAATTAAAGGGACATCATGTTTATTGTTTTAAAAGATAGATAATACCTTTATTATCCATTCCCTAGTTTTGCATAACCAACACCAACAGACTTGCATTTTAGCCAATCGGTGCTGACTCCAAGGTAACTCCACATGCGTGAGCCCAGTGTTATCTATATGACACAAATTAACTAACACCCTCTAGTGGGGAAAACTGTTAAAATGCATTCAGATAAGAGGCGGCCTTCAAGGTCTAACAAATTAGCATATGAACTTCCTAGGTTTAGCTTTCAACTAAGAATACCAAGAGAACAAAGCAAAATTGATGATAAAAGAACATTTGAAAGTTGTTAAAAATTACATGCCCTAGCTGAATCAGGAAAGTTTATTTTGGACTAGACTGTCCCTTTAAAGCAGGCCTATATATTGTTTGATATATTTCCTTGATTTTTTTTTTTTTTTGTACATTTGTTTATTCGGTACCATATCCTTTAGTGCTCAGATCTTACTTAGTGCCAGGGCTTCTTTTATTCCCCCAGGGAAAACCTAACTGAAATTGTTTGTTAATCCCCACCCTGGCTACGGCCTACAAACCACACACTCAGAGAAGACCTAAAAATAACAAAATACAAAGATCACACCTTTCCACACCCCAAAAACACTACAGCTGTGCAAATAAATAGTTTTGAAAACAGAGATTACTAACTCAGTTTACACTTGAGGGCAGGAATACCAACATTTTAGTTTCTCCAAAAGCTTGTTTGATAAAATATACAATAGCTGCTTCACTTGATTTGATGTCAATCTTAATATGTTAAACATAATTGTCACAATAACAGCATTGCAGGTTGAGTCACTAAATACTAAGGCAAATTAAGTTGAGATATGACCTTTCTCCTGAGCTTTAGAATTGTGTGGTCTGTTAATAAACAAAAGCAGCCATTCTTTCCTCTTTATACAGTGAAGGCAAAACACACACATGTAATGAGAGCCAGTGCCAGTAATTCATTATGCATTTATTTTTTTAAAGCATGCAAGTATTTGTTCCAAAAGTGACATAGCTTTGTATTGCCCTTCCACTGTTTCTGTAAAAAAAGCCATTCATTTTCCCCCCAATTAAAAAAAAATAATAAAAAGCTAAAATTTTATTTACATGTTAATGTGTTGTTGTTTTTTTGTTAAAAGTGAATATTAATAATATACTGTGTGTGTGTGTGTGTGTGTATATATATATATATATATATATATATATATATATATATATATATATATATAATTTGCTGTTTTTAGGTTTTGTGCTAACCTAGGCACTCAAAATCCCCCCCCCCCCCCCCCCCTCTCAGCAATTGCATATATAACACCAGCAACCCTAACTATGACCCATCTGCTGAGTTCTGCTTCACAGGGACTGGCATTGGTCTCACTAACTGTAGACACATCTAGGGCTTTTTGAGAAGTGGGGAAGTTGGTGTATCTTTTTCAGTGGCAGGAGAAGGTCTCCCTGGTTGGTCCCCATCGTAGCACAATGAGGTCTCTCATGAGCTCAGTGAAATTGTGATGGCATATTTTAGACGGCTTCAGAAGGTACACGTGGAGTTGTTATGTGCTGTGCTTGCCAAGTTGGAGATGATTGCCAGGAAAAACCCAGCAGGGCATAGTCATGGAGTACAAGTCAGAAAACCATGTAAGTGAGACCTTAAGCTGTGGTAAGTACCCCTGCACTAACACTGTTACTTGTTGCTGTACCAGATTCTCTTTGTTGACACTAACAGCTCCCCAGTTTGCCAAAGATGTTTTTTGCTCACATCTCATATGTAGCCCAGTCCCCTGTCGTGTTACTGCCCAGAGGCCATAATATGCACCCAATGGCCTTTATAAACTAGCCGTACAGAAGGTGACCATGTCTTGCTGCCTTATGGCCTGACATGTACTTTGGTTTTGTGTATGTGCCACTTTTTTAATTTTTTTAATAATCCTCAAATGATGGACCTTACTTTATGCCATAGTTCTTTTTTTAAAGCCAGGTTGTGAGTTACATGTGAAACCCAATTACAACTTTTTAGCTGTCATTAAACCTGTTTTACGAAATAAATAGTCAAAAAGATATTCAGATATGATTTTGTTGAATAGTTAAATCTGTTTTTTTTGTCTGTGTATGTATGTGTGTATGTGTATGTATATATATATATATATATATATATTTATAGTTCCTTAAAGGGAAAGCACAATCTCACCACTCCGTTGATGGCACGGTGCTCTGCTGCAAATCATCCAAGTATTCCACAGAATGCAGGCACTCATTGGTCTTATTAAAATATTCCAAATTTTATTAAGGCATAGTTAAAATGACATAATGTTTCGGCACCACGTTGTGCCTTTGTCAAATGTCAGCATGAGAACGAAAAATATACAACACACTTAAAACCAATATAGCTCAAAGATTAAAAACATACCCCTTTTAAAGATGTGTGAGATCAAACTTTGCCGCCACTCGCGTCTTCCCATTCCTGGCAATGACGTCACGTAAGCACGGAACATGCCTAGCGTGATAACGCATGGCACGGCGTGGCATAGCAACGTCAGATAGCTTCAAGCGTCAGAGGGGTGGAACATGCTAATCGCGCTTGCGTATTGCTGCTCCTATTATTAGAAGTGCATGTTACCATGGCAACCTAACAACCATAGATACGAGTGGCATAATGATCTAAAAGAAAGCGGTAATCCTGGCAATTGTAAATATAAACAAATAGGATTTATGCGTGAGACATATTACATAACAAGAATACGTCCTATGGTGCATGTGATCGATGTTGCTGTGTACAGTAAAGTCATATTAACGGAGCCCTAAAGGAGACCAAACAAAGGGTCATCCTAGGAATACAAGTAACAATTACCAAATGCAGTTAAATAACACAGCATCCATGGACACCTATGCATATTAACCCAGACCATCAATTAGATGAAGACAAGATAATTATAGGGAGTAACCACTGTTCACTCCTTGAATACAAGATACATTAATGACCCCTGGCTTAAAGAACTAACATATATCTTTAGCTTAGATAGATACTAATATAGGATAAGAAACCCAATATATAATAGCATCGCATCTCCCTGGAGTACATATAGAAACTTATTAGACAGTGAGCTATATGTTGAGTATTCATGTTGAGTCCAGGAGAGAAATCATCAGATTGCTAAGTTAGTAGAACGGGCTAAAGTCCAGTGAAGAATTAAGGCCTTTGGGGGCCAACGTGTCCAATCTGTGTATCCATCTACTTTCCAGTTGGAGCAGTCACTTTGCCCTATCCCCCCCCCTCTTGGCAATGGAGGTACGTGGTCTATTAGCATGGACCTGATGCTTGACACTGAATGTTTATGAGCCACACAGTGGCGTGCCACTGGCTGATCAGACTCGCCAGATTTTAACGCTGTGCGGATTGCGCATCGATGGTTAGCCATCCTGTCACGGAACGATGTGATCGTTTTTCCCACATACACACTGGAGCATGGACAAATTAGTATGTATATAACATAGTTACTCATGCAACTCAATCGATGGTTTATCTTATACCTCCTGTTCAGATGTGGGTGCTGAAAGGAGTTACCTTTGGACATACTATTGCATGTGGTACAATTACCACAGGGAAAACAGCCCATTTTGGTGGGTTTAAGACACGACTCCTTACGATAGTGACTGACAGGATCAGACTTCACCAGGTAGTCTCTGAGTTTCTTAGCTCTACGATAGACCAACCTCGGCGGTGGCATATTGCAAAAAGGTAATGTGGGATCAGTCTCCACAACCGACCAATGTTTACGCACCGCTCCTGTCAATTTCTAATTTCCAGGGATGTAGGTGGTGACCAAATTGAGTTGATCATGCTTGGTGGTGTTGTGACTTTTGATACCATCCATGTGCAATTTCTCCTGTGTCTTGACAATTTCAGCTCTGGCATACCCTCTGTTGCTCAGTTTCTTGCCCATTTCATCCATCTGAGTTGTTCGCAATGATAGCTCACTGTTATTCCTCAAGACTCTGGTGAGCTGGGAGGTTATGACACCTTGCTTTTGGTGTGCAGGGTGGAAGCTTCTAGCTTCTAACAATGAGTTGCGGTCCGTGGGTTTTGTGTACAAAGATGTACCGAACCGCAAGTCGCCCGACTCAACCACCTTGAACACATTAAGATCCAGGAAATGTACACTCAACAAATCAAATTCAAGCTTGAACCGTATGGGGCACTCCATGTGGTTCAAATGTGACACCCACTCACGCAATGAGGATTCACTACCCGTCCAGACGAGAAACACGTCATCGATATAGCGTGTATAATATCTCACCTGGGGGTTCTCAAATGGTTTCATGAGTTCACGTTCATACCATGCCATAAAGATGTTGGCGTAAGTGGGTGCCACATTCGAACCCATGGCAGTCCCGGAAATCTGTAAATAATAACTTTCCTCAAACTTAAAGTCATTTTTTTCCAAACAAAATGACAATAGTGTGCAAAGGAATTCAACAGGAGGTCCACAATAATGAGCATTACCAGTCACCATGGTCCTGACAGCCTCCACCCCACCCACGTGGGGAATCACCGTGTAGAGGCTGTCTACGTCCATGGTGACTAGGATGTCATTGTGTCGAAGATCAGTGTAGCCCTTCAAAATCCTTAAAAGACTCGGCGAATCCTGTAAATAAGCGTCAGTATTCTTAACTACATTCTGAAGATGTGAGTCAATATGGATGGCTATATTAGTAAATACAGACCCCCGGGCAGATACAATAGGTCTGCCCGGGGGGTTCACCAAGGTCTTATGAACCTTTGGAAGAAGGTATAATGCAGGTACAATCGGGAAATCAGTGATGAGGAATGCATATTTTTTTTTCACTTAAATGGCCAGCAGTTAGGCTACATTGAAGAAAAGAATCAATGTGTAACTTGTAGGCAGAGGTAGGATTACTTTTAAGTTTAACATATGTGTTTACATCAGCTAATTGCCTAAGAGCCTCTTGGCCATAGTCAGTGTAGTCCAGAATAACTATGGAGCCCCCTTTATCCGCAGGGCGGATGATAATGGAAGTATCACTGCTTAAACCAACAAAGGCTTTATGTTCAGCCGGCGTTAAGTTGGAATATAGACGTGTAGGAGCAAGCTCCGTCAAATTACTAGTAAGTACCCTCGTGTAACTCCTAATGGATGTATGTGTATTAGGAGGCTCAAATGTAGATTTTTTCTTAAATCCCTCACTCGGGGGGGTCTGTTATCTAAAATGATCCCTCAATTTAAGTTGACGTTGGAATCTATGTATGTCTACTAGCTGCTCAAATCTGTCAGGTTTCGGAGTGGGAATAAATGATAATCCATGATTGAGCAGAGACCGTTCATCACTACTGAGTGGTCTACTGCTGAGATTAAAGATATCTATTTCTTTCGAATCTGTTTTGGATTTAGATTTGAACCCCCCTCTCCGGGTTTTACATTTTTTTGTCCTTTTTTGTCTTGGGGCATAGGTGGGGGTTTTGCGGTGGACCAAGTGGTCACCCCTAAAAAATGTTCTGATTGATGTGTCTGGGCAGGGGTGTGATTATCATTACCAATGGCCTCAGTGCCAGAAGAGTCACCCCCACTGCTGTCCACAGTACTTGCTGTCCACAGTACTTAATGTGTTTCTTGATCTTAAATTCCTACGTCGTCTTGGTGGACCATCCTTTTTACCATACAGACACCTATACACCCTCCTTTCCCTATAGTCATTTTCAACATTATTGCGTTTTTTGTTTTTAAAATGAATAAGATCAGTATGATACTTTATTCACCAAGCCATCAAGTTTAGTCATCCAATCCTGACTAGTATCGTTGGTCAAAACATGGATACTCTGTTCTTTGATGGTGTCCAGTTCAGCCGTAATTTTAACCCCTAATCTAGTGACTTCCTCAATCACTAGGAGGATCAGGTCATAAGAACATTTGTTCAATATTGAACACCATCGTTTGCAGAATTCCACGTTTTGCCTGCCCAAGGTCGGTATATTTTTAACTCTAAAACCCCTGGGAATTAATTTTTTCCTGAAATAGCCAGATAAGAAGACAGCATGTAAATGGTAGTCTATTTCCTTTCTACGCAAATTAAGCATTTTATGATAAACATTAATCGGTATCTCACCACCCAGCTCACTCAGGTCCTCGGGAATAAGAATCCTGTCTGCATCTTCATCCGTGAATGCTAAGGGGTCAGTGTTGAAGTCATCATCCAACTGTGAATTCAAAAAGAAATAGATATTATCTTTAATCTCAGCAGTAGACCACTCAGTAGTGATGGACGGTCTCTGCTCAATCATGGATTATCATTTATTCCCACTCCGAAACCTGACAGATTTGAGCAGCTAGTAGACATACATAGATTCCAACGTCAACTTAAATTGAGGGATCATTTTAGAGAACAGACCCCCCGAGTGAGGTATTTAAGAAAAAATCTACATTTGAGCCTCCTCATACACATACATCCATTAGGAGTTACACGAGGGTACTTACTAGTAATTTGACGGAGCTTGCTCCTACACGGCTATATTCCAACTTAACGCCGGCTGAACATAAAGCCCTTGTTGGTTTAAGCAGTGATACTTCCATTATCATCCGCCCTGCGGATAAGGGGGGCTCCATAGTTATTCTGGACTACACTGACTATCGCCAAGAGGCTCTTAGGCAATTAGCTGATGTAAACACATATGTTAAACTTAAAAGTAATCCTACCTCTGCCTACAAGTCACACATTGATTCTTTTCTTCAATTTAGCCTCACTGCTGGCCATTTAAGTGAAAAAGAATATGCATTCCTCGTCACTGATTTCCCGATTGTACTTGCATTATACCTTCTTCCAAAGGTTCATAAGACCTTGGTGAACCCCCCGGGCAGACCTATTGTATCTGCCCGGGGGTCTGTATTTACTAATATAGCCATCTATATTGACTCACATCTTCAGAATGTAGTTAAGAATACTGATGCTTATTTACAGGATTCGGCGAGTCTTTTAAGGATTTTGAAGGGCTACACTGATCTTCGACACAATGACATCCTAGTCACCATGGACGTAGACAGCCTCTACACGGTGATCCCCACGTGGGTGGGGTGGAGGCTGTCAGGACCATGGTGACTGGTAATGCTCATTATGGTGGACCTCCTGTTGAATTCCTTTGCACACTATTGTCATTTTGTTTGGAAAAAAATTACTTTAAGTTTGAGGAAAGTTATTATTTACAGATTTCCGGGACTGCCATAGGTTCGAATGTGGCACCCACTTACGCTAACATCTTTATGGCATGGTATGAACGTGAACTCATGAAACCATTTGAGAACCCCCAGGTGAGATATTATACACGCTATATTGATGACGTGTTTCTCGTCTGGAGGGGTAGTGAATACTCATTGCGTGAGTGGGTGTCACATTTGAACCACATGGAGTGCCCCATACGGTTCAAGCTTGAATTTGATTTGTTGAGTGTACATTTCCTGGATCTTAATGTGTTCAAGGTGGTTGAGTCGGGCGACTTGCGGTTCGGTACATCTTTGTACACAAAACCCACGGACCGCAACTCTTTGTTAGACGCTAGAACAGGGGTGTTAAACTCAAATTCATCGGGGGCCACATCAGCAGTTTGGTCACCCTCAAAGGGCCGGTTGTATAGGACTATGTGTCCACTCTTTATTATCATAATAAATTATTGTCACTGCATTCAATTATTACTGTTTAGCACCAACGGTCAAAATATTATGAAGGGGGGATGGGGGCTATATATTATATGCTGGGTGACACATGGGGGCTATATATTATGTAGGGGGGACATAGAATGCCTATCTCAATGCTATTAGCAAATAATCTGCCACTCAGCTGTTATTTTATTTGTTATATCTGCTGGTAGAGATATTTTTCAGTAAAGCTTCTTAATTTTTTAATTACCCTGGCTATAGCAAATGATCTGCCACTGTTAAATACAGTTTATTTGTTATGATCTATCTGTTGGTTCTGTAAGTACAGATATTTTGTAGTAAAGCTTCAGAAGGGTACTGCATCTCTGTACTTACAGAACCAACAGATAATAACAAATAAACTCAAATGTATATATTATAACAGTGGCAGATCATTTGCTAATATCAGCCAGGGTAATTAAAAAATTAAGAAGCTTAACTTTACTGAAAAATATCTCTACCAGCAGATATAACAAATAAACTGCATGTGGCAGATCATTTGCTAAAATATATCAGCCAGGGTAATTAAAAAATTAAGAAGCTTTTACTATTTTTTAATTACCCCTCAGATTTGCGAATCTACCTGCTGCCTGGTTGACAATGTTACAGTTACTTTATAATAATAAAATTTGTCATTCTATTACCTGCATTTTTTCCTAGCATAACAGACTGTGCCTGACAAATAAAACTTACTTAAGAATAAGTCACAAAAATGGATATTTTTTTAAAATAATTCTGATTTCATGGTTTAGCAGCCAGAGTGCCTAAAACTTTTTATTGCAGCTGAGCCTGAGAGCAAAGGTTCATATGCGCAGCAGGCAGCCAGACTCTCACCTCTCACAGTCTCGACTCGTCTGGTCCAGATCGGCAGCATCAAGTCAGAGGATTACGGGGCCCGGTGTGCGACACAGTGAGTGACAATCTCAGCTGCTCACTTGTCAGACAGTGTCCTCTAGCCTGCTGCCGCGTGTTCCTGTGAGAACTTCACACTCCTCAGTGCTCTAGAGCGGCAACGCGGGGTCACGTGAGATGCCCCTGGTGACATCACGCCTGCTTGCTTGTCGCTGATTCGCTGCTACTGACCGTGCCGCGAGAATTACAAATTCAAAGGAGGGGAGGACGGGCGGGCCTCAGTGTCACGATCGCGGACGCGCTACTGTAGCAAACAATAAATATAAATGTTTATTTTTTATATTACTGAATCGCGGTATCAGGGGTGAAGACTAGCGGCCGGCTACACGGGCCACATGACAAGGTCTGGTGGGCCGGATTCGGCCCGCGGGCCTTGTGTTTGACACCCCGTCGCGCTAGAAGCTTCCACCCTGCACACCAAAAGCAAGGTGTCATAACCTCCCAGCTCACCAGAGTCTTGAGGAATAACAGTGAGCTATCATTGCGAACAACTCAGATGGATGAAATGGGCAAGAAACTGAGCAACAGAGGGTATGCCAGAGCTGAAATTGTCAAGACACAGGAGAAATTGCACATGGATGGTATCAAAAGTCACAACACCACCAACCATGATCAACTCAATTTGGTCACCACTTACACCCCTGGAAATGAGAAGTTGACAGGAGCGGTGCGTAAACATTGGTCGGTTGTGGAGACTGATCCCACATTACCTTTTCGCAATATGCCACCGCCGAGTTTGGTCTATCGTAGAGCTAAGAAACTCAGAGACTACCTGGTGAAGTCTGATCCTGTCAGTCACTATCGTAAGGAGTCGTGTCTTAAACCCACCAAAATGGGCTGTTTTCCCTGTGGTAATTGTACCACATGCAATAGTATGTCCAAAGGTAACTCCTTTCAGCACCCACATCTGAACAGGAGGTATAAGATAAACCATCGATTGAGTTGCATGAGTAACTATGTTATATACATACTAATTTGTCCATGCTCCAGTGTGTATGTGGGAAAAACGATCACACCGTTCCGTGACAGGATGGCTAACCATCGATGCGCAATCCGCACAGCGTTAAAATCTGGCGAGTCTGATCAGCCAGTGGCACGCCACTGTGTGGCTCATAAACATTCAGTGTCAAGCATCAGGTCCATGCTAATAGACCACGTACCTCCATTGCCAAGAGGGGGGGATAGGGCAAAGAGACTGCTCCAACTGGAAAGTAGATGGATACACAGATTGGACACGTTGGCCCTCAAAGGCCTTAATTCTTCACTGGACTTTAGCCCGTTCTACTAACTTAGCAATCTGATGATTTCTCTCCTGGACTCAGCTGAATACTCAACATATAGCTCACTGTCTAATAAGTTTCTATATGTACTCCAGGGAGATGCGATGCTTTTATATATTGGGTTTCTTATCCTATATTAGTATCTATCTAAGCTAAAGATATATGTTAGTTCTTTAAGCCAGTGGTCATTAACCTTTTAAAGCCGTTATGCCGTTCCATTCCGTCATAATTAGACTGGGCTTTAAAGCCGTTATGACGGAATGGAACGTCATAACTAACGGCTGTCCTGAAGCCTTCTGTGCTTCAGGGATTTAATCGCGGTCTGGAGGGCGTTCCTAGGATTGTAGGGACGCCCTCCAGATGCGATCCAATAATTGAAATCTCGCGATCGTATGCACGATCGCGTAGTTTCAATTTGTCTACATCGGAACAGTTGTTCCGATGTAGGCACTTTAACCCTGTCACGAAAGGGTTAATGTATCTTGTATTCAAGGAGTAAACAGTGGTTACTCCCTATAATTATCTTGTCTTCATCTAATTGATGGTCTGGGTTAATATGCATAGGTGTCCATGGATGCTGTGGTATTTAACTGCATTTGGTAATTGTTACTTGTATTCCTAGGATGACCCTTTGTTTGGTCTCCTTTTAGGCTCCGTTAGTATGACAGTTTACTGCACACAGCAACATTGATCACATGCACCATAGGACGTATTCTTGTTATGTAATATGTCTCACGCATAAATTCTATTTGTTTATATTTACGATTGCCAGGATTACCGCTTTCTTTTAGATCATTATGCCACTCATATCTATGGTTGTTAGGTTGCCGTGGCAACATGCACTTCTAATAATAGGAGCAGCTATAAGCAGGCGCGATTAGCTTGTTCCCCACTCTGACGCTTGAAGCTATCTGACGTTGCTATGGCAACGCCGTGCCATGCGTTATCAAGCTAGGCACGTTCCGTGCTTACGTGACGTCATTGCCAGGAATGGGAAGACGCGAGTGGCGGCATGGCGGCAAAGTTTGATCTCACACATCTTTAAAAGGGGTATGTTTTTAATCTTTGAGCTATATTTGTTTTAAGTGTGTTGTATATTTCTCGTTCTCATGCTGACATTTGACAAAGGCACAACGTGGTGCCGAAACGTTATGTCATTTTAACTATGCCTTAATAAAATTTGGAATATTTTAATAAGACCAATGAGTGCCTGCATTCTGTGGAATATATATATATATATATATATATATATATATATATATATATATATATATATATATATATATATATATATATCCTCCATGTGTATCTGCACTCTCAATCTCCTCCAGTCATCAACCAGGGTGCCAGCTCAGTAATATTCACAGTATTTTCAAAATAGGACTGCACTCGCTGGATTTAAGCATAAAACTTATTTTATTGTGGTAACGTTTCGGAGTCCACAGACTCCTTCCTCAGACCAGTACAAACATGCAAGTGAACATAGTGCCTTATATATACAATAAGCCCCACCCATCTAACAATACCTGTGTGAATTGCGCCAAAAACATGGTTGTCATGGTGATGACCCCCTCAACCAAACAATATTGCCATACTACTAAGCTACTAAAATAGTAAAATATATAGAGCAGAAATACAAACATATCATTATAGCAATGTATATCCCTGTAGACCAACATTTGCAGTATCAGGTTACACTGTGTTAACAATAATTCAGCACAAGATTCATGTTATAAAGTCACATTAAGCATGGAACAATTGAGTCACAATAATCTATCCCTAATTTACAGCTAGTTGGTTACTTATATGAGTCTGTATGTGTCCATAATTGAGGTTATTACACAGTCATCATATCACATATTGTTTAAATAAGCGTTACCCAGAATTGGAGAATCCTAGTAGATCTATGCCACTGCTATTGTAAACGCATCATGTTTGTCAGGTCATAACAGATCTAGATTATTGCTGATAATCATAGCAGACACCTCCGTATAGGAACATACCTTATGTAAAAATGCCAGTATCCCCAGTCTGACTAGTGATCTGCCAAATAGATGTGTTGCTGTCAAGTGCCAAGTTATGTGTCTCAGAGACGCTGAGCAGTGAACTCCGGCGTCTGTGGTGTAATTCCTCAAACCGCATGGCTAATTAGCATATGCGGCTGACGTCACCCGGCTTGCGCTACTGCTTGTAGTCATGGTAACCGCGGTGCGTTTATACAGCTTCAAGCCCTGACAGTATTATCAGAGTGATGTGAACACATTAGTGAGTGTTAAGTGGCCATGTAACAATACAGCAGTAGCTCACCCAATGTCATCAGAACAGTTACAACAGATGTAAAAGGGCAAGGTATTAAGGCTTCCACCGGTGGGGAATAATTTACATAGTGCACAACTTATAGTGCATAGTTAAAGTGTATTGTCACCCATATAGCTATTGTGGGGTAGTTGCTAAGGCTCTAGTAGTTAATCCCTTGTTAGGTTACCGCAGCTGTGGTGGCAAATGGGTCATATGAGAAAAAAAACAAAAATGTACATAAAGATAAAACTAAATGTAAATACAGATACAACTAAGGCTTCCACTAGAAGCAACATAACATGGTCCAACACATTATGGTATCCCACATACTTCATCAAATAAGGTAGCATATTGTATTGTTACTCCAATTTTAAGCATATATCTGATACAGACTAACACAATGAGTATATATCTCAGGATATCTTAGCATAACATTCGTTTAACAGTATTACCTCCTTGTGTCTGGATACCATTGTGTCCATATAGCTGAACCTCAAATAATATCATTGGTTCACTATTCATAATTGGCAATCAAGGAAGGGCATGTAATCTAGTTTAGTTCTGGTCCATACATAAGTCATTATAAGGTGTTAACTCCTTTTATAAGGTGGTGGTATTATAGTGGTCATAGACTTCCATTCATGATGGTGACAGGTGACTCCATGGAGAAATGAGAGTTATATTCATACTAGGTTCGGGGAGATGTCAAGGTACCCTAACATTATCCAAGTGCCCTTCATTCATTCATTTCAACCACCTCTGATAAGGCAACAGTAGAGACTCATGAGTGGCACGGATACCTAATCCAGTGTGTATCACATTGTGTAACATGAAACACACTGGTTAGTGTTCCAACCCTCATGTATAGTCAAGATCGAGGTGGTCCATCTTAGTGTGTATCCCAGAGCTACAAGTGACTATCCCTGGTTGGATATCAAGCTCTATCAAGTGTCCCACTATAGCGGGTGATTCACCACGGGTGAATCCTCACAAGTATGGGATCAGTGGTATATAACCACTCCACATTGTTATCAGAGGAAGCAATGCCAATCGTTAGAGATATTTAGGCCCTTAGGATGTAGGGTACCAAGTCTGTGTATCCACCTCGTTTCACACTGAAGTAAGGCTTTGTCCCTGTCACCTCCTCGTTTAAGTGGTGGAACGTGGTCAATCAAGACGAATCTTAGGTCCGTTACCTTATGTTTGGCAATAAGGAAATGGCGTGCCACGGGTTGGTCTGATACCCCTTTGTCCAGGGCACTCCTTATGGCTGATCTGTGGTTCGCCATCCTGAGTCTTGCGTTGTCCGTCGTTTTTCCTACATAAAATAGGCCACAACAACAGCTGAGCAGATAAATAACATGAGAGGTTGTACAGGTAATGAAATGTCTTATTGTATATTTCTAGGTTGTGTGTGGATGTCTGAAGACTTTACACGGGATCATCCCACTGCATGTTGTGCATCCCAGACACCTGTAGCAACCCTTTTTCTTAGTCTTTAGCCATTGTTGTTTATTATAGCACTGCTG